>NW_020925243.1:35761-175115 GCF_003984885.1 Neopelma chrysocephalum
TTTCTCGAAGGCTGTTGTCTGTCGTTGAAGAACAGCACCAACAGCAGCTCGGTTTGGGTTCTTGGCCCTTTCGTCATAATCACAGTTCTGGTTTAGGGCTGGCTCATTGGTTTGGGCTGTGTCATCATCGGCCATCCTTGGATACACGTATCGGCTTTGTTCAGGTCTTTTTTGTCTGGTGTCTGGTCTCCTGTAAAATACAACTCAAGGCACAGAATTAGTTTTTCCCCAGGTTTAGGTTTCCTTGGGGCACACATTGGATCTCTCCATCCTTCCTCATAACCCACCAGGTATATCCGGGCCCTTGAGCAAAAACAATCCCACGAATGGGTTTGTCTTGGCCTGAGGGAGGAGTGATCCAAACGGCCTTACCTAACATACCTTTTAGATGGATCGCTGGAACTTTGTCTCCATCTACAGTGTGGAGGGACTCTGCTTGGGCAGGACCAGCTCCAAACTTGCACAACAATTTTTGGTGGCAGCGGTGGGATTCGAACCCACGCCATCGAAATGACTGTTTTTGGGAACAGGTCTGGGAACACTGCCAGAGTCTGGGAAAGCAGCCAAGAAAACTTTGTTTACATAAACAAAGGGTTGTTTTAAGAACAAGAAGAAATAATAATAACAACAATGGGTAGTGCTGGCTGGTCCGAAGGTAGTGGGGTATCTCAATTGATTGTTCACAGTCAGTTACAGATTGATCTCCTCGTTCTCTCTTTCCCCCCTTCCCACTACTGCACTTGACTGGTCTTTTCTGACCTTGGGCTTCCCCCCCCTCCTTGCTGCAGCTTCAGAGAAGCTGGCAGCCATCTTTGAGTCAGAGCATGGGAGCTCTGCACAGGGGCTTGATTTCCCCTGAGGATACCAGACTGTCACGAAGACCCCCATGCTTCGTGATATGACCGTGGTGATGCGACCTTGTCTGGGGTTACGTAGTCCACAGAAAGACCCTCGTTTGAGGACGGAGGGCCGAGGGGCTTGGAGACCCCCTTGTGTGTGCTGGCAGAGAGCCAGCAACTACTACTGCTGCCTGGAAGAGAAGAAGAGAGCCTGCTGCCTAGAGAAACCTGCTGCTCAGAGACTGGAAAGGGTCTTTTCTTCTTCTTCTCTCCTGGACTTTTATTTGGAGGGAGAAGAGATTTGGCCCATTGTAAATATTACTGTCATGGTAGAGATAGATATAGAGTTAAGATTGTATGCAGTGTATTATAGTATTTATTTATGTGTATAGTCTTTGTAATATATTCCTTCCCCCAGATTGAGTCTCGTGTTTTTGTCTGGAAAACCCATCTCACATGGGGTTGAGATGTGGGTGGGGGGCTAGGAATCAGAATTGGATTTTGGGCCTGCTCAAACCATGACAGGTATCTAATAAACCAAGGGCCATGTACGGTCTGCAAATTACAGTCATTTTGAACATGCTGTTGCTTCCTTTTTGTGGTTCTCCTCTTTCTGAAATACCTCTAAAAGAAAAAATATAGGATCTCTTATTTTTTTTAGTCTTTGACCTTTTTTTCTGTTGAAGTTCCAAAATTCTTTTGGAAACTCACTATATATATATATATATTTAAAACAAAGTAACCTACTCAGTTGCTGTGGGGCAAGTAGTACACATTTCTATATAAAAGATAACTTGTCTAACAATTACTATAGAATGCCCAGGTTTCCCTTTGAGGTTTTTCTTCAGTTCAGACCAGCTGTCTATTGAGGTACTGGAATTACAGAAGTTACTGTGGTTTTAAGCCCAACTTCAAAATAAAAGAAGTAGGGAAGATGAGAAGGATGAAGTTTTCTTTCCAAGAGCCTAGGTTGCTTGTGCCAAGGACTAGGAATGCAAGGTTTGTGGCAGTGTGATATAATCAACCTGCCAGGCCTCCCCATACCTATACTTACTCCAACATCCACCATACCACAGGGGCTTCAGTCTCTTAGCCTAACAGCAACGCATGTCTCTGAAGCCGGACAAGGCCCAGAAAGCAAATATAACTATATGAAAGGTAGAGAGTTAAATTCAGAATATAGGTATAAGCAAGAGCAGAAAATTATGTCTTAGAAACAGTAGAGGCAATAATTCATTAAGGTATGCAGAACATACTGACACAGGAGAACAAGAACACATGTACTCAGGAGAACAACCTGATAAAGAAGGAAGATGAGCCAAAATCTAGGTATCCCTGCAAAATCCCTTTTGCCAGATGCACTAAAATGTCAGCCAAAGTAAGAAAGTTCAGAAAGTTCATGATGACTATGGGAGGTGGGCAGGGGGTTCCCTGAAGTTGAAGGCCGGAACTACCCTCCCGGATTCTCCCCAAATTAAAGACCACACCTCTAACTCCGCCTAAACTCCACCTGTTATGAATATTGAAAATGTATGTTGCAATTATATGAATATGCATGTAAAGATGTTGTAATCACTTGCAGAAATCATATATAAACCTGTTCTTTCACTGAAAAGGCAGAGCAGTTTTGTCCGGGGCAACCCGGCTGCTCTCCGACGTCGCAATAAAGTACCTCCTGCTTATTGACTGGAAATTCTGTCTCTGAGCAGTTTCTCCGCGCCTTCTTTGGGGCATAAAATCGGCATCATCTCACAATTGTGGATAATCTGAGAAATAGTGTCCATGGTTAAGTCCACCCCTCAGTCTCATGCCCATCTATAGGTGGCATCTCTGCCCTGATGGCCTGAAGCATCATGGGCCCATCACGCTAGGAACAACTCTTCTTTGTGCTGCCAGTCCAGATCCACCTGTGACACAATTGACTGGTGCAGCTCAGTCTGCCTGTTCATTGTTGCGATGCTCCTCATTGGCTCGATTTTTGGGCACATAGGCATCTACGCGGCAGACTCTCACAATCAGCTTCTCTACCCTACAGTGTGACAGGAACCATTACTAAAGAGGGCATAGCGTGTTTCTTCTTCTGGCAGTTGATTGTATGCTGGGGCTTCCTCAGCCTGTACCACCTGCTCTCCTTCTTCATCTGCTAGACCAAAATTCTCACCTTCCGGCCAGTTCATGATGATCTCTAGGATCCCAGGGCGATTCAGATTTCCAATACGGGTGCAGTGCATGATCAGAGCGATCCGCTTACTCCATGTAGCATCAGTGGCATGATGCGTAGAGGGCGCCTTTCCCTTGAATATCCAGCTCAACACTGGTAATCGAGGTGCCAGGAGGAGCTGTTCTTCTGTGCCAATCACCTCTGAGGTAGCTTGTACTCCTTCATAAGCTGCTAGGATCTCCTTCTCTGTTGGGGTGTAGTTGGTTTCAGATCCTCTGTAACTTCAGCTCCAGGAACCAGGTGGGTGGCCTCGGGTCTCACCAGGCACCTTTTGCCAGAGACTCCAGGAAGGACCATTATCCCCAGCTGCAGAGTAGAATACATTCTTCACATCTGGTCCTGTCCTGGCTGGCCCAAGGGCTACAGTGTGGGCAATCTCCTGCTTAATCTGTTCAAATGCTTGCCGCTGTTCGGGGTCCCAATGGAAATCATTCTTCTTGTGGGTTACCAGATAAAGAGGGCTTACAATTTGACTGTACTCAGGCATGTGCATCCTCCAGAAACCTATGGCACCCAGAAAAGCTTGCATTTCCTTCTTGCTGGTCCGTGGGGCCATTGCTGTGATCTTATCAATGACTTCTGTCAGGATCTGATGACGTCCATCTTGCCACTTCACCCCCAGGAACTGGATCTCTCGGGCAGGTCCCTTGACCTTACTCTTTTTGATGGCAAACCCAGCTCCCAGGAGAATCTGGATGATTTTCTTTCCTTTCTCAGAAACCTCCTCTGCTGTGTCCCCCCATGCGATGATGTCATCAATGTACTGCAGGTGTTCTGGAGCCTCACCCTTCTCTAGTGTAGCCTGGATCAGTCCATGGCAGATGGTGGGACTGTGTTTCCACCCCTGGGGCAATCGGTTCCAGGTGTACTGCAAACTGCAACCTACACTCTACTGCTAAGGGGATGGAGAAGAACCCATTTGCAATGTCAATAGTGGCGTACCACTTCGCTGCCTTGGACTCCAGCTCATACTGGAACTCCAACATGTCTGGAATGGCAGCACTCAGTGGCGGGGTGGCTTCATTCAGGCCACGATAGTCCACAGTCAATCTCCATTCTCCATCAGACTTACACACAGGCCAGATGGGGCTGTTGAAGGGTGAGTGGGTCTTGCTGATCACCCCTTGGCTCTCCAGCTCACGGATCATCTTATGGATGGGGATCACAGAGTCTCGGTTCGTTCGGTACTGCCGATAATGCACAGTTGTGGTGGCAATTGGCACTCGCTGTTCCTCAACCTTCAACAATCGCACAGCAGAAGGGTTCTCTGAGAGGCCCGGTAACGAATTCAACTGCTTAGCCGCCTCTGTTTCCACAGCAGCTATTCCAAAAGCCCATCTGTGTCCCTTTGGGTCTTTGAAATACCTGTTCCTGAGATAGTCAATGCCCAGGATACATGGAACATTTGGACCAGTCACAATAGGGTGTTTCTGACAGTCCTTCCTGGTCAAGCTCATCTCAGCTTCCAACACAGTCAACTCTTGAGACCCTCCCGTCACCCCAGAAATGGAAATAGTCTCTGGTCCCACATGTCCTGATGGCATTAACGTGCATTGAGCACCAGTGTCAACTAAAGCCTGGTAGATGCTAGTCTTTTCTGGCTTCTAATTTAATAGGGTATTGTTTTCATCTTACCGGTTTGGTGCCTAGCTTTAACTGGATCGTTACCGGTTCCACTTTCATGATCTTCCAGGAGTGCCAGCAGCCCATGCCAAAGGAGTTACCGTATTTTCCACTTATTCAGGTATATCTTCTGGGTCCTTTTGTTCCTGCAACACAAACACTTGCTTCTCCAGGGCTTTTTCTTCAGGTATATGTAATTGAATTTGTCCTTTTTCAAACTTTATTTGGGCATTTAATTTACTCAGTATGTCCCTTCCTAGTAATGGCAATGAGCATTCAGGTATATAAAAAAATTTATGAGTTAAAACTCTTTCCAATTCCAAATTTGAGAGGTTGGAAGAATGACCTTACTTCCTTTTTTCTTGTGGCTCCAACTATAGGCATGTTTTGTTTACTCAAAACTCCTTTACATGTGTTCAATACCAAGTTGGTCCTGTATCTATTAAAAATTCTACCTTTTTGCTCCCCAACTTTACTGTGGCCAGGGATTCTGTTGGGGATTCTTTCAAGCTGTCACCTGGTCCTTGTAAATTTAAATCTTGATAAATGTAAGTAGTTTTTCTACTTGTGGGGCCTCCCCCCTTTGAGGGTTTTCTACTCGCCCTGGATATTGCGGGCATTCTAGTTTTCAGTGCCCTTTCTGCTTCCAAAAAGTACATTGATCTTTTCCTAGTGATGCAGAGTTACCAGGTGAAGTCTGAACCCCTTGGTGGGGAAAAGGTCTCCCTCTTCCCCTTAATACATGGCATCGGCATGTAAATCCTCTGAATTTACACTTTTTCTGAATACCTGGATCTCTATACAATGTCATAAAAGCATCAACATAAAACAAACCTTATCTCATTTACCAAGTCAGCAACAAAACAACATCAAGTATAAGATAACATTAAACTGCAACAACATGTTTTCCCATTCTCCAATTTATAAGGTGGCCACCACTGATTACAATATTTATTCATTTTATATTTAGTTATCAGATCTTCCCCAAACTTATTTCAGTTTTTCAAAATACAACCCAAAGGGCTACAGGGTGGAATTGTGGACTGATTTGCCAATACCCAATTACCCATTTCCTTTACCCTTAAGTCCAGACCTTTGTTGCCTTGGAGTTTTTGATTTTTTAATTTTTATAGATTTTAGAAGTAGTTATGTAGTAAATGTAAGTTTTAGAAGTAACTGTATTATATCCCTTACCCTTTAGCATAGTAGTTACACTTACCCAACCCTATTACCCCAATTCCATATCAATTCCCCTAAATTCCAGTAGAATATTTAATCTTTTTTCAAGGTAGACCTTCATTCTAAGAACATTCGCACCCTGGCCTGGACAACCAGATATCACCCAGTCAAAGCAACCTTCAAGCCCAGAACTTTGGACAACCTCCAAGGACTTTATGTGCTGTGAAGAAGAAGAAGATGAGGAAGAGAGGGTCCCAAAACGCTCCCAGACTCAATTCCCAAGGGGCGGGTCGAGGGCACAATGGGGCAAAGGTCAGGGGATGGACGAACGGGGATTGGCAAAGAAAACATTGCTGTATGGTACTTCATCCCGTTTTCCTTCCTGGCAACAAAATAACATTAACTGTAGGATAGTGTTATAGTTCAAAGTTCCATTCTGAGGTCATTTTCCCCGATCCTCTAATACATACAAAGGCCACCGCTGGTTACAATACATACTCAATTCACTGAGGAGGACCAATTCACTTCCTTGTATAGTTAACCTGGTGCACGCCTCTTATGTAAAATAGATTTTTCATTCCATTTTGTTCGCATATGTGCAGTCAGACCTTTTGAACCCTCCAGGAAGTGAGTCGGGGGGGGTGGAAGTTGACGCAGGCACACTGAACATGAGTCTCAAGGCAGAAAAGGAAGTTGACTCAGAGCAGCACTGCCCCACCTCAATGGGACCCTCTCTTCCAATCACAACTTTCCTTTTGCAACAGTTAGAATGTTTGAGACAAAACATACTTACGTGCCTGGTCCTCCACACCTTTTAAACATACTACTAGATCTTCAGCATCCATCATGACTAGGCTTCGTGAATGAAGATTTGGGAAGGACTCTACTCACATTTGCTACAAGTGCACTGGTGGCTAAAGAGGCCAATGCAAGATAGACAAGACTGATTGCAAAAGGCACAGCAGAATGACTCCTTAGGTGGTATATTCTCCAAGACACGGTTCTTTCTGCGTTGTCTTTTCTCCTCAAGTGATCCTGCATGCCTTCTCAAAAGAAGCAGCAGTTTTATAGATAGTGTGTCTCCAGGCCTCCCGATTGGAGGTCAGAGTAGACCAGTGATGAAGATCAATAGGGCCAAGGCTGAGATGTTGTTTCAGAGAGTCCTTGTATCTTCTCTTCGGGGCTCCTCTCTTGCCACAGCCAGTGGCAAGTTCACCATAAAGCACAATCTTGGGGAGGCGATAGTCCTTCATCCTTGAGACGTGTCCTGCCCAAAACATCTGTGTTCTCAGCAACATGGCCTCAATACTCGAAACTGCTGCTTGTTCTAGAACAGATGTATTGGTCACATAATCTGACCAGTGGATGTTCAGGATTGACAGCGTTGATGGAAGCGTTCTAGGAGATGCAGGTGGTGGCGATAGATGACCCATGATTTGGACCCATATAAAAGAGTAGACAGCACAATGGCTCTGTAAACACTGATCTTTGTACTTTTCTTCAGGTGTTTATTTCACCAAACTCTTTTATGGGGTTTTCCGAAAGCTCTGCATGCCTTTGCTAACCTGTTGTCTATCTCTCCGTCGATCTTACCATCCGAGGAGATGAGGCTACCTAGGTAATTAAACTGCTGGACTGATTTGAGCTCTGATTCACCAATGGTGATATGGGGATGATGGAAGACTTCCTGAGGTGCAGGTTGATAGAGAACTTCAGTCTTCTTTAAGTTGACTTTGAACCCAAAGAGCTCAGCAGCGTCTGCAAAGCAGGATGTTAAATGCTGCAGAGCTACTTTTGTGTGGGTGACGAGGGCAGCAGCATCAGCATAAAGCAGCTCCTGGACAAGATGATTTAAGGTCTTAGTATGGGCCTTCAGTCACCTTAGGTTGAATAGGCTTCCATCAGTACGATATCGAATGTAGATACCATCCTCTTCATCGAGGTCTGCTGTGGCCCTTTGGAGCATCATGCTGAAAAAGATTGTGAATAGGGTTGGTGCAAGAATGCAACCTTGTTTCCCACCACTGGTTATTAGAAAGGGCTCAGAAAGTGCATCCCCATATCTGACTTGACTGCACTGATCCTCATGTAGTAAGATGATCATTTTAAGGAATTTGGGGGGACATCCTAAACATTCCTAAGTCTGCCACAGACCTTTTCTGCTCACAGTATCGAAAGCCTTGGTGAGATCAACAAAGGTTACATAGATCCCTTTGTTCTGTTCCCTACACTTCTCTTGCAGTTGTCTGAGAACAAATACCATGTCTGTGGTACTCCTGTTGGCTCTGAAACCACACTGGCTTTCAGGTAGAATTCCTTCTACTATAGCGGGTATTAATCTGTTCAAAAGTATTCTTGCCAGGATTTTGCCAGCAATGGAGAGCAGAGTAATGCCACGGTAATTTGAGCAGTCTGATTTAATTCTTTTCTTCTTATACAAGGTGATGATGACTGCATCACGAAGGTCTGATGGTAGTTCGCCTAGTTCCCAACAGCGCACCACAAACTCATGAAATTTAGCATGGAGTGCTTGGCCCCTGTGCTTCCAGACTTCAGGTGGAATTCCATCAACCCCAACTGCCTTGCCAGTTTTCACCTGCTGTATGGCTTTAAGAGTTTCTCCCATAGTAGGGGCAATGTCCAATTTATTCTTCACCGGTTGCTGTGTGATGTACTGAATTGCTGAGTCTTGCACTACATGACTAGTACTGAAAAGAGTCTGAAAGTGTTCAGACCAACAATTCAGAATGGAGGTTTTATCTGTGAGATGCATTTGACCATCTGAGCTGAGTAGAGGGCTTTGGACCTGGTATGTAGACCTGTATGCTGTCTTCAAGACCTCATAGAATCCTCTGTGATCACCCGTATCTGCGCATAATTGAATTTTTCCTGCTAGACTGATCCACCACTTGTTCTGGATGTCACGAAGTTTCTGTTGGAGCTTGCTGCATGCAAGATGAAAGGCTGCTTTTCTTACATGGCAAGATGGTTGAGCAAGGTGTGCTTGGTGAGCAGTTCTCTTCTTCCTCAACAATTCCTGGATCTCTTGATTGTTTTCATCAAACCAGTCCTTGTTCTTCTTGAAGGAGAACCCTAAGGACTCTTCAGTGGACTGCAGGATGCTATTTTTAATATGTTGCCAAAGTGATTCAGGAGAGGGATCTATGGAATGAACTTCGAGCCTAGTTTGAAGGTTTGCCTGAAAGCTGTCTCTCACTGTGGCTGTTTGAAGATTGTTTACTTGGAGTCTTCTCCTTGGAATACCACCCCTTTTAGGTTTGAACTTAAGGTTGAAGTTAAGTTTACAGCGCACAAGTCAATGGTCTGTTTGGCATTCTGCACTAGGCATCATGCAGGTATGATGAACATCGCGAACATCTCTCTGTTGCACCAAGACATAATCGATGAGGTGCCAATGTTTGGATCTAGGATGCATCCAGGTTGTCTTCAGACTATTTTTCTGCTGAAAGATAGTGTTGGTGATGGTGAGTTGCTGCTCCGCACAAAACTCTAGCAGAAGGCAACTATTATCATTGCAGTTTCCAACTCCATGCTTGGCTAATACTCCTTTCCGGGTTTCAAAGTTCTTTCCTACTCTGGTGTTGAAATCACCAAGGATAATGATCTTATCATCTGCAGGAACCTTTTGGGGTCAGCTTGGAGAGTTGGGGCATATATACTAAAGAGGACAACATGTTGCTTGCTGTGTAGTGGAAGGCGTAGGGAGATAATGTGGTCAGAATGACCTGTTGGCAGATTTTCGAGTTTGGGGACAATAGAGTTTTTAATCATGAAACCAACTCCTGAGAGATGTTTTTCGATTCTGGGTTTACCTGACCAAAAGAGTGTGTAACTGGCACCGTGTTCTCTAAGGCTGCCTTCCTCATGGAGACGAACTTCACTGAGAGCAGCACTGTCGATGTTGAGACGTGACAGTTCGTGCGCAATTAGGGCAGAACAACGCTCAGGACATCCACTATCCGCAGTATCAAGCATGGTTCTGATGTTCCAGCATGCTAGTGTCAGTTTGGGTACACCTTTGAAGTCAGGTGTATGCCTTTGCCTCTTAATCTTTGTTTGACTGAAATTAGAAGATGCCCGTTGGCCACGGTTAACCAACCGGGTGAAGGGTGGAGATGAGCTTTGGTTAGGCCACCTTTTCTAGGCCCCTCTCCGAGTGGAGCAAGCAGTGCTCTCCTTGAAAAGGGCTGTTTGGTCATTCAGGATACTGCCGAAAGAGACTGTCATCTCTGGGGTCAGTCTGAGACAACCAATGTCCTGAACCACCTGTGATGCCTTAAGCCCATAATGATTTTTTATTTTTCTACCTTATAAGTTTTATAGGTAATAGAAGTAGATTTTAGAAACAAACCCCTTTCTCCCTCCTCCCTGTAACACCCCTTAGTTTATACATTCCTTAATCCTCTCACCCTATTCCCATATCCAGTAGAAAATGTTTAGTCTCTTAGTCAAGGCAAGCCTGTCTTGTTTGGAGAACGCTTGTATCTTGGCCTAAACCGCAGGACAGAGTCAAGGAACTAGGTGACACTGCTCTCTGTACCCCGAAGATGATGAAGAATGATGAAGAGGGGGTCCCAAAAAGCCCCCCGACCCAATTCCAGGAGGCGGGCCAGGGGGTGGACCAGGCCAAAAGTTATAGGGTGGACACACTTGGGATTGGCCAGATATTGTTATAAATGTAACATCCCGGGCACAGCCCAGGGCGCGCGTCATGTAACATCTCTATTGCCTTGGCATAATTAAACCCTTTCTTATCTCACCCCAGCTAAACGACTCCTAGATTTTTTTTCGTAGCACCAGCAGAGCAGGCATCACCTGCATGCAGAGTTGGGTCTGCAACTTCCAGTGCACCTTATCACCTGCCGTTTCGACCCTCGCCTGTTGCTACAGGGCTTTACAGATGTGGGTATAGCCTTCGAGCCTGCACAATGGATTTTTTAGGTGAGACGCAGCACGCACAGAACTGGACTCACCCTTTAATCCTAAGGTTCATCTGCCAGGGCCGAGTAAGCTTGGATGGTGGCAGTGAGGTCCTCAGGACACAGGTTTAATTAGAGTGACCTTCTCTTAGATGGATGACCTTACAGGGCCAAGTGAGCTCCATCTGCCCAGGTTTGGAATTAGAGTTGTCCTTCTCCTAGGGTGACTGCCAGGAGGCTAGTGAGCCCATCCTGCCCATGGAGATGTTTTAACTGACCCTTCAGTTTTGACCTGTCTGGCATGGGAGACCCTGCCGAAGGCATGTACCATCGCCAGCATAGCTCGCAACCTCATAGGGGCACACAAGCTACTTCCCTACTAAAATGGTTAGGGCAAGCCTTTCATTCCCTACTTTTCCCCCAGTCACCTATACTCAAACCCAGGGATATTCCCAGGGACATTCCCTTGCCCTGAGCATCCTTTCAAGATGCTATCCTTCCAAAACGAACCGTTCCTGGGCAGTAGCCGCAGGTGAGCTAAAACAAACTGTTCCAGTCCCTGCACCCACCCGGGGCTCGGGAACCTCCCATGGTCCCAGCACAGTCTAAGCCCCCCAACTCCCGGAGAAACCCATTACCCACCCTGACCTTACCTTTCACCACCGTGTTACTACAGGTCTTCCCTCGCACTGCCCACCCGTGACGCTCCAAGCAGGACTGCCCCGGTTGCCCTCCCGCTGGTCCGGGGACCCCAAGTTCCGCCAGAACCCCTCCCCCTCCCCCAAATTGGACTGGTAAACCTCTGTGCGTTCCGAAGTTCTTCCTCTCCTCTCCCCTCCCCCAGGGGGGCTGCCGGGAGCCCCTGCCTGGCAAGGCAGCCGCCGGGAGCCCCCACCCAGGGAGGCTGCCTTGTGGGCCCCGGGGGTCCTCCTCGCACTGGCGAGGCTGCCTGCCTTGCAGGGCCCAAGGCATGCTACTAGACCTTCAGCATCCAGAGCAGCGAGAACTTGCAGTTTGAAAGTGCTGTTTTAAGGACACCACATTTACTTTTTATATTAAACTTAATTCTATTACTCATAGGAAAGAAATGCTTGAATGTGGTGTTGCATGAACACAAGCTTTGAGCCAGGACATCATATTGCTTCCATACAGACAACCACTACCGAATGACAAAAGAAATATTTGAATACTGGCAAAAAGCAAAATTAACGCATGTTCTCCTCACATCTATATAGAACAAAGCATATATATTAGTAAAGGGAAATTAAAATGTAGTACTATGACAAATTAATGCTAGTGTTTTGATCCTTGATCATGTATCATTTTAGTCATATGTTCCAGTTTTATTTCCGGTCTCTAAGAGCTACTGTAATACCAATAATAAAATAATACTACTGCTAATACTGAAAACAACAATAACAATAAATCTACCAAAGAGTGTAGTGTGTTTGCTTGTACATTACCTGTTGTATTGGGCCTGGCTGAGCTGGAGTTCATTTTCCCAAAGTAGCCCTCACAGTGCTGTGCTTTACATTGGTAGCCAGAAAGTTGTTGATAACACACCATTGTTTTGACTACTGCTGAGCAGAGCTGGCACAGCATCAGTGCTGTCTCTCAACATTCCCTCCCCATCAAGGGGCTGGGTTAGGGTTAGGTCTCCCAGGAGGGGACACAACTAGGCCAGCTGACCTAAACTGGCCAGAGGGATATTCCATACCACATGACATCAGCTTAGATATAAAAGCTAAAAAAGGAAGTGGAAGGGGGGACATTTGTTATTTGCAATGTTTGCCTTCTGGAGCAATTGCTACTTGTGCTGATGCCCTGCTTCCCAGGAAGTGACCTAACATTGCTTGCTGCTGAGAAGTAGAGAATAAACCCTTTTTCTTTTCTCTTTGCCTCTGCGCCCACAACCTTTTGCTTTTGCTATAGTAAACTGCCTTATCTCAACCTATGAGTTGTTTTCCATCTTATTTTCTCTCCCCTGTCCAGTTGGAAACAGGAATGATAGAGCTGCTTGGTAGGCACCTGGCATCCAGCCAAGGTCTACCCACCACAGTCCTTTTCATTGCCCGAATGTGGAGCGAGACAAAGGCAGTTATATACATATTGCATGCTATAGTAATAGTAGATATCGAGTAGCAAAGCTCCTTTGCAGGACATGGAGTTTGTCAGCTGCACTGCTTATCTCTTTATTTTGCTGAGTTTGGGAACATACTAATATAAGCAACAGCTCTATGTTTTGTCTTTACACTGATGGCCTTTTTGTGCTGGGGGAGCTATCTTCTGGGAACAATGAGGGAATACACCTTCCTCTCCCTACCCGGGATTGATGTGAATGGTTTCATAATGAAGTCTCCCATGGTCTTTCCTCATCCTTATGTAAGCTGTTTAATACTGTTAATATTACTAACTAATTCTGATGGTGTCATCCTGGTGTAAGAGAAAACAAACTTTAGGTGAGGAGATATTGAAATGTGCCCTGAGGGGTGCAGTTCCTGGGTGGCAGGGTGTGTGAAAGCATCTGGGCAGGTTCCTTGGGCAGTTGACACCTCCCATTACCTGGGACTTCACACCTGAACAGATATTCAACCCTGGCAAACTGACAAGTCACCTGATGGAAGGGTGCCTTGCTTACCCCAATGAAAACCAGCAGCTTCTCACCTTGTACTGGGGCCTGACCTGTGCCTGTTGAACCACAGTTCAGTACTCTTAGAGGACTGTAGTTGAGATAGGAACCCAAACTGAGTTTGAGGACACTATGACTGAGATAGGGACTCAAAACACAACACCTACAGCAATTGCCACAGTAGTGAAAAAGAAAAACTGGATAAGGCATGCTACAGGTCCATATCATCAATTAGAAAAGGAAGAAGAAGAAGGAGAAGAAGGAAAGGATGGGTCAGATCAAGAAGTCAGTCCTTCAACAAAGAAATTGAAAGGAGTGAGACAAATCAAACAGGAAACTGAAGTTACCCATCCCTGAGCTCATCAGAGCTTCGAGACTTGCGAAAAGATTATAGGTGAGTGAATTTCTCCCTGGCTGCTTTGATGCTGGGATAATGGGGCAGACAGTCAGCAATTAGAAGGTCATGAAGCACAGCATCTGGGATCCCTTGCTAGACATTGGGAAATTGAAAGGGGAATTGGAAAAGAAGAAGCAATTTGCAGTCTTTGGAGATGACTCCTCTCAGGTGTGAGGGCAAGGTATCTTCCCAGGAAAGTGGACCACTGCAGACAAAGGTGTCATGTGAAAGGGAGGGGATATGCCTGACCCTTAGATTTTTTTGACCCACAGAGATTTATTTGTCTGTCAGTGCCCCAGGGAAAATGAAACCTTTTATGTCCAACAGTCTGTCAGGTATCCTGTAAGGGAACTCTTCACTGGACAGATTCACAAGATCAGAGGGTGTTTCAATTGCCCGTATTGAGGAAGGTTGAGCCAACAGCATAAGGGACAACCCCTCAGCTGGTCTTCTCACATGTTATTCTGCTGCTGGCAAACTGTCAGCACTTTATAAAGGACTCATTCTAACAGTTTACAGAATAACACTCTTTATTAATACAAATTGTGACAGGTTAATAAGGTTCGTAGATCATTGGTGATAGTGTCTAACTGCAAAAACGTATTTAAAGCAATCTCATAATACTATAAAGCAAACACAAGCACAAATTCTAATACAAAACAATCTATCAACATATTATGGAGCAAAACGCAAGCTCTAGTCCTTAAAAGCCACAGTCAACATGCATAAAATAAGTTTCTTACCCAATAGGCATCCCTTTAGGGGGAGGGAAGACAGGTTTGGCCTGACAGCCTATCCCAGAAGTTTTGGTGAAAATCTTCCTCCTACTTTTCTCCATTTCCAACTTACTTTTATATTATTTCTTTAGGTTTAGGTAGAGCTTGAGTGACTCTAGTCAAAAGTCATTCATGGTTAGGCTTCGCGAACAAAGATTTGAGGAGGGCTCTACCTACGTTTGTTACAAGCACGCTGGTGGCTAAAAAGGCCAATATGAGACAGACACATCTGATTGCAAAAGGCACAGCAGAAAGACTCCTTAGGTGGTGTATTCTGCAAGGCACGAATCTTTCTGCGTTGTCTTTTCTCCTCAAGAGTGATCCTGCGTGCTTTCTCAAAAGCATCAACAGCATTATAGATGGTGTGTCTCCAGACCTCCCGATTGGAGGCCAGAGTAGACCAGTTGTGTTGATCAATATGGCCAAGGCTGAGATGTTGTTTCAGGGAGTCCTTGTATCTTCTCTTTGGGGCTCCTCTCTTGCGGCGACCGGTGGCAAGTTCACCATAGAGCAAGATCTTAGGGAAGCGGTGGTCCTTCATCCTTGAGACGTGCCCTGCCCAACGCAGCCATGTTCTCAGCAACATGGTCTCAATACTTGTGATTTCTGCTTGTTTTAGAACAGATGTATTAGTCACATAATCTGACCAGTGGATGT
Organism: Neopelma chrysocephalum; assembly: GCF_003984885.1. NCBI lineage: Eukaryota > Metazoa > Chordata > Aves > Passeriformes > Pipridae > Neopelma > Neopelma chrysocephalum. Next base: position 51,023 of record NW_020925243.1, read on the forward strand.
TTAGGATTGTACAGAGGCAGCGTTGATGGAAGCGTTCTAGGAGTCGCAGGTGGTGGCGGTAGATGACCCATGATTCAGATACATATAAGAGAGTAGACAACACTATGGTTCTGTAAACACTGATCTTTGTACTTTTCTTCAGGTGTTTGTACTTATTTGGGTAGTAGTCCTTGGCATCTATCTTCCTTAGTGGACAGATACAGCACAGTCTTTAAACTACAAAGTATCACCATTTTCCCCTTCCTGCAGGATGTTTGTGGAGGGAGGCCACAGTGCCTTGACATTACTCCCCTCTCCATTGCATCCTTCATAACAGGTGCTTATCAGTGTTTGGGGAACTTTTTTGGGGCATCTTGACCATGTTCCATCTGGGAAGCAGCAGCTGGGTCTCCTCGATAATTCTTATTCTCCTTTATCTTTTAAGCTTATCCATTATTCCACATGAAGGTATCCAGTACTTGAGAGAATTAGCAGTGCTGGAAGTCATTTTTGGTAATCTAAAAAGTGATAAGGTCCCTAAAGATCCAGAGGATGTCCTTTGCTTAATGGCCACGTGGAGGAAGGTGGTTCAAAATACCCCTGTATCATATTCCAACAGCTTGGTAGCATTATATTACCCACAAATGGATACACCAACTGTAGAGATGGCATCCTTTTGACTCTGAAACGTAGAAGAAACTCTGGGGACTTCCACATCCCTACAGGCCAGCACCTCAACTGTCAGAGGCAGCCCAAGAGATGGGTCCTCTCCTGCCCTGGTCAGAGGGAAAGGAAGCCCCAAGCGCAGGCCACATGGTGAACTCAGGTTCTTTCTGCGTGACCAGGGGAAAGACATGAGGAAGTGGGATGGTGAACCCACCTTTAAACTGGAAGACTGTGTACATGAACTGAGAGGAGAGAGAGCTGTTAAGAAGGGGTCACCCAAGAAGGCTGTCAGTGTAGTTGCCATAGAGACCCAAGAAAACAATCAGTGACCTCCCAGACATAGAACTGAAATCGCCTCTCTTGATCCTGGTGAGGGAATTTCTGGTCTGGCATCACAAAGGTCAGACAGTGAATACTCTGACCAGGAACAGGAATAGAGGGTCCCTGCCTTCAGCAAGGAGGAGGAAAGGGATGACCAGGGATACTGGACTGTGTGGATTCCATGGCCTGGCACATCAGATCCACAGAGGTATAGAGCTTTAGTAGATACTGGTGCACAGTGCACACCGATGCCATCAAGACACAGGAGTGCAGAACCTATCTGGATCTCTGGAGTGGCAGGGGGATGCCAGGAGTTGTCTGTATTAGAAACTGAAGCGAGTTTAACAGGGGACAAGTGGGAAAAGCACCCTGTTGTGACTGGCCCAGAGGCCTCTTGTATCCTTGGCATTGACTACCTCAGGAGAGGGTACTTCAAAGATCCAAAGGGGTATTGATCTTAGAGGGACAAGTGGTGTTCAGCCACCCGAGACAGCAATAACAGGTCTGTGATGCCCTTAGATGTCCGGGGCCGCACACGTGCTACACTGAGTGGCTCAGCTTGTGTTTTTTTTATCTTTATTTGCTGGAAGTCTCAGGTGAGGCCAATCAGCTGACTAGGGGGCAACACCCAGCACTGCCAAGAGGGATTTAAACTGCTGCTGGGAGTGCCAGCGACCAGGAGAGCGGCGAACAGGAGCAGGCAAACAGGAACATGGCACGGCAGTTAGCGAGGCAGGGCAAGCAGGAGGGGCACAGCTGCCTCCCAACTTTCTTGGACGAGCTTTTTTTTCTTTTCATCATAACTCAGCTTAAGCCAGCAATGGTTTCCAAAAAAGTGAAAACTGTTGCTGCTGCTGTTAAGACAAAGGGTGTGTCCACACAGACGGAACCCCTTAAGAGGGACACCAAGACGGACGCAACTGTTCAGGTCTCTGACTGCCAAGAGTGTTTGAGCCTGGTGTTAGTACCAGAGGACAGCGTGAGTGGGGTCTGTGTGCGATGTGAGCAGGTGAATGACTTGCTATGCCTGGTGGCAGAGCTCAAGGAAGAGATAGAGAGACTAAGAAGTATTAGGGAAAGTGAAAGGGAAATTGACTGGTGGAGTCGCACCCTTTTGCCCCCAAAAGAAATCCAGCAGGAGACGGTGAAGCCCTGCCCCTCCTGCCATCAGGCAGATGGAGCAAACCAGGTAGATGGGGGGGAATGGAAACAGGTCCTTCACCAGAGAGGTAAAAGAATCCCCTCCCAACCCCCACCATCTCCCCGGGTGCCCTTAGAGAACAGATATGAGGCCCTGGACTCAGAGAATCAGGCAGAGGACAGACAAGAGGAAGATCTGTCTGGAAGGTCTTCTGTTTGCACCCTGTCTACCAGACGGGTTACAACTACAGCTACAAAGAAAAAAAGAAGGGTAGTTGTAGTTGGTGACTCCCTTCTGAGGGGAACTGAGGGCCCTATATGTTGACTGGACCCATCCCACAGGGAGGTCTGCTGCCTTCCTGGGGCCCGGGTGAGGGATATTAGTAGGAGACTCCCTCAGCTAATTCGGCCTTCAGATTATTACCCACTGTTGGTAGTCCAGGCTGGCAGTGATGACATTAATGGAAGAAGTAGGACATTGAGGTGCTGGAGCGGGTCCAGAAAAGAGCAACGAGGCTGGTGAAGGGACTTGAGCACAAGTCCTATGAGGAGAGGCTGAGGGAGCTGGGGTTGTTTAGTCTGGAGAAGAGAAGGCTTAGAGGCGACCTCATCACTCTCTTCAACTACCTGAAGGGAGGTTATAGCCAGGCGGGGGTTGGTCTCTTCTCCCGGGCAACCAACAGTAGGACAAGGGGACATGGGCTCAAGCTCTGCCAGGGGAGGTTTAGGTTGGATGTTAGGAAGAAATTCTTTACAGAGAGGGTTATCAGACATTGGAACGGCCTACCCAGAGAGGTGGTGGATTCACCATCCCTGGAGGTTTTTAAAAAGAGATTGGACGTGGCCCTTAGTGCCATGATATAGTAATTGGAGTTGGATCAGGGGTTGGACTTGATGATCTTGGAGGTCTCTTCCAACCCTACCTAGTCTATGATTCTATGATTCTATAAGTACCAAGGCAATTAAAAAGGACTTCAAGGCGATGGGTCGATTAGTTGATGAGACAGGAGCACAGGTGGTGTTCGCCTCAGTTCCTGCAGTAGCAGGGATGAATGAGGAGAGGAGTAGGAAAACCCATCTTATCAATAGGTGGCTAAGGGACTGGTGCCACCGGCGGAATTTTGGGTTTTTTGACCATAGGGCAAATTCCATGGTACCTAGTCTCTTCAAACCAGATGGGCTTCATCTATCTAGCAAGGGAAAAGGAGTCTAGCCCATAAGTTGGCAGGGCTGATCAGGAGGGCTTTAAACTAGGTTTGAAGAGGGAAGGGGTTGAAACCGGGCTCTCCAGAAAGGAGCCCAAGGGTGGACAGCCCAAGTTAAGAGTCAAATCAACAGCTCAACTGAAATGCATGTACACCAATGCACGCAGTGTGGGTAACAAACAAGAGGAGCTGGAAACCATCGTGCAGCAGGAAAGCTATGATGTAGTCGCCATCATGGAAACGTGGTGGGATGACTCGCATGACTGGAGTGCTACCATGGGTGGCTACAGGCTCTTCAGAAGGGACAAGCAAGGTAGGAGAGGTGGAGGGGTGGCTCTATGTGTTAGAGAGTCTCTTGACTCTGTGGAACTTGAAGTCAGTAACAATAAGGTTGAGTGCCTGTGGATCAGAATCAGGGGGAAGGCCAACAAGGCTGATATCCTGGTGGGAGTCTGTTACAGACCACCCAATCAGGATGATGAGGGTGATGAATTATTCTACAAGCAGATGGCAGATGTCTCAAAATCACCAGCCCTTGTTCTCGTGGGTGACTTTAACCTACCAGATGTCTGCTGGGAACTCCACACAGAGGAGAAGAGGCAGTCTAGGAGATTCCTAGAGTGTATAGAGGATAATTTCCTGCTCCAGCTGGTAAATGAGCCTACCAGGGATGGAGCCCCGCTAGATCTCCTGTTCACAAACAGAGAGGGGCTGGTGGGAGATGTGGTGGTCAGTGGATGTCTGGGACACAGTGATCATGAAATAATAGAGTTTTCAATACTCAGGGATGCAATGAGGGACATCAATAAAACCTCTACGCTGGACTTCTGGAGGGCAGATTTCGGCCTATTCAGAAGACTGATTCAGAGTGTACCCTGGGAAACAACCCTTGAAAACAAAGGGGTCCAGGAGGGATGGATGTACTTCAAGAAGCAAGTTTTGAAAGCACAGGAGCAGGCTGTCCCAGTGTGCCGAAAGGCAAGCTGGTGGGGAAGACGACTGATCTGGCTGAACAGAGAGATTTTGAAAGAAATTAGGGTAAAGAAGAGAGCCTACCAATTATGGAAAAAAGGGCTGACTACTCAGGAAGAGTTTAGGAATATAGTGAGGTCATGTAGAAAGAAAATTAGAGAGACAAAGGTGCAACTTGAACTGAATCTCGCCACTTCTGTGAAGGATAACAAAAAGTCCTTCTACAGATACATCAATAGCAAAAGGAGGGGCAAGGAAAACCTCCATTCTTTACTGGACATGGGCGGGTATGACGGATGAGTTGGAGGGGGAACCTTCAGGCCCTGGGTGTCAGCCCATTACCTGGAGGTGAATGCTCTTCCCCCCTGCCCCCCACCACGTGGGCCTGCGAACCCATAAGGAGCTCACACAGACCACCGCAGAGGGATGGACGAAAGAGGAAGTTTATTGTGGGGATAGGGGTTTATAAGGCTTTTAGGGGGGTTAAAAGGAACCAATTACAGGCTCAGGGTCTTACAGAAAAACCAATCAGGTAAAGAGTTAATAGCCAATAGGAAAGGGTTAACAAAGGCCAATGAGAAGACCTCAGGACATCTTCCCAGGACATTCCTGCATGGGAGATAAGAGTTCTTCACAGAGGGTGTCGGGAAGAAGGAGCAGTGACTTTGCAGAAATGCAAAAAGTAATTTTAAGATATGTTTAAACAATATTAAAAACTTCTGTTTCTATAACATTTGGGCTGTTTTCTTCTTTTTCTTCACCAGTCCATCTTTGACAGGACTTTTTCCATCCTACATATGGTAAATCCATTGCCACAGGCGGGAATATAGTTATCAAAGATGAGGAAAAGGTTGAGATATTTAACACCTTCTTTGTCTCAGTTTTCAACAGTAAGACAGGTTGTCTTCAGGACAGCTGGTTTCTGGAGCTTGTAGACAGAGATAAGAAGCTGAATAGCCCCCCTGTAATCCAGGAGGAAACAGTTAGTGACCTACTGAGCTGCTTGGATTCCCACAAGTCTATGGGACCAGATGGGATCCACCCAAGGGTGATGAGGGAGCTGGCGGAAGAGCTCGCCAAGCCGCTCTTCATCATCTACCAACAGTCCTGGCTCACTGGGGAGGTCCCAGATGATTGGAAGTTGGCGAATGTCATGTCAATCCACAAAAAGGGCCAGAAGGAGGACCCAGGAAACTACAGGCCCGTCAGCCTGACCTCAGTGCCTGGCAAGGTTTTGGAGCAGATCATCCTCGGTGCAATCACACAGCACCTACAGGATGGACAAGGGATCAGACCCAGCCAGCACGGGTTTAGGAGGGGCAGGTCCTGTCTGACCAACCTGATCTCCTTTTATGATCAGGTGACCCGCCTAGTGGATGAGGGGAAGGCTGTGGATGTGTCTACCTGGACTTCAGCAAAGCCTTTGACACCGTCTCCCACAGCATACTCCTGAAAAAGCTTGGACAGGGGCACCCTGTGCTGGGTTAGGAACTGGTTGGAGGGCCGGGCCCAGAGAGTGGTGGTGAACGGAGCTGCATCCATTTGGCAACCGGTCACTAGTGGTGTCCCCCAGGGATCAGTGTTGGGCCCAGTTCTGTTTAATATCTTTATTGATGATTTAGATGAGGGGATTGAGTCCACCATCAGCAAATTTGCAGATGACGCTAAACTGGGGGGGAGTGTCGATCAACTGGCAGGCAGGAGGGCTCTGCAGAGGGACCTGGATAGGCTGGAGAGTTGGGCTGATTCCAACAGAATGAGGTTCAACAAGGCCAAGTGCTGGGTGCTGCACTTTGGCCACAACAACCCCATGCAGCACTACAGGCTGGGCACAGAGTGGCTGGAGAGCAGCCAGGCAGAAAGGGACCTGGGAGTTTGGATTGACAGGAAGCTGAACATGAGCCAGCAGTGTGCCCAGGTGGCCAAGAAGGCCAATGCCATCCTGGCCTGGATCAGGAACAGTGTGGCCAACAGGTCCAAGGAAGTGATTCTTCCCCTGTACTCAGCACTGGTGAGGCCACATCTCGAGTACTGTGTCCAGTTCTGGACCCCTCAGTTCAGGAAGGATATTGAGGTCCTGGAGCAGGTCCAGAGAAGAGCAACAAGGCTGGTGAAGGGACTTGGGCACAAGTCCTATGAGGAGAGGCTGAGGGAGCTGGGGTTGTTCAGCCTGGAGAAGAGGAGGCTCAGGGGAGACCTCCTCACTCTCTACAAGTACCTGAAAGGAGGTTGTAGCTAGGTGGGGGTTGGTCTCTTTTCCCAGGCAACTGTCAGCAAGACAAGAGGCCATGGTCTTCAGCTGGGCCAGGGGAGGTTTAGGTTAGATATTAGAAAGAATTTCTTTACAGAGAGGGTAATCAGACATTGGAATGGGCTGCCCAGGGAAGTGGTGGATTCTCCATCCCTGGAGGTTTTTAAGAAGAGACTGGATGTGGCACTTAGTGCCATGGTCTAGCAACTGCAGCCATAGTGAATCAAGGGTTGGACTTGATGATCTTGGAGGTCCCTTCCAACCCAGCTGATTCTATGATTCTATGATGGGCTTTTCGTGCAACCACTGTGAATACAGAGGAGATCAAGCAGCTATCTACCCTGCCTGACCTCTCAGAAGATCCCTTCGTTGTGGGATTGATGCAAGTTAAAGACCAGCAAGTGCCAATTGCTACCAGGACAGTGCACCGACGGCAATATCACACCAACCAAGACTCTGCAATTCCCATCCATAAACTAATTTGTTGACTGGAGACCCAAAGAGTGATCAGCAGGACCCACTCACCCACTTTAGGTTCCAAAGAAGGAATCTCGAAGAAACCACCTTTGGGTTGTATCTTGAAACACTGGAAACAAATTGAGGACCCCCTGGAGGGATAATGCTGTTGATGCTCCATGGGTTCTGGAACCCTTAGGACTCCAGTGCTCACCAAAACTGTTATTCGGGGAGATCCTCTTGGTCCCCGGATCTGGTGATTTTAAAGCACCTGGAATTCCTGGAATTTTATTAAGGCATTCCTGAGAGTATAAAAGGTATACCTAACCATCATAGAAGTGGAGCTCTATAATGTAATATAATTCGGTTATAAAACTGGTGATATAACTGCAAAAAGAAGGAGTGTGATATTTGGAATTTTAAATTCTGAAATCTCTTCCGCTTTAAGAGGTAGAGGTTCTTTTGTTTCATTGGAGTCTGAGTCTCTTTCATCAGTAATTTCATCAGGACTTTCCAAAATATCACCATCCCAGTCCTCAGGTGATACTATAAATTTTCAAATTTTCCTAACATCCAAAGGATTGTGGGGTTTTAATAATGTCAATTCTAATTTTTCTTCTAAGGTTTTTGTCTTTTCCTTGGACTCTTTTAGCTGTTCTTTTAATCAGTCATTTTGATACTGTAGAGACAATTTTACATGTTTTCTTTCTTTTATTTCATCTCTCAGATTATTGGTTTCTTTTATCATTTGTTCTCTTCATTGCCACGCAACCTTTAAACATAATCCTAGTGCATGACAAAAGATTTTCCCTTTCTGTTTTTCAGTGATCCCCGTTTCTTATCTATTTTTTCTTCTATCTTTTCCCACTCGTACCAGTTATCCACTGGCCAAGGATCATCAGTGTTAATGTGTATACTGTAAATATTCTGTTAAGCATTTTGTCTGTTTCTCAAAATCATTTGCCATCCTGCCGTCTATGCCAATTGTGGGGGGGGAGAGGGGAAGGCTTAGACAAAACTTATTAAAGAAGCCCTGCCGTTGAGTCATGAGGTGCAGAAAGGACTCCTTTGCTTTCTAAACTCCTTCTTAGAGAGGAGTCTAGGTGTGGCTGACTCCAATCTTAGCTTTGGATTATGTCAATGGTTTAAATTTAAGGAATTATAGAGGTGTGATTGAATCACTTTGTCCTGCACGTTTTAATGATGGCGAATCAGATATATTTATATAAAATGAATAATTTATTATGACAAATGAAAAGACAAAGGAACAGATGAAAGATATTAATCAGAATTATTTACTACACAGTGTAAAAGCTAAAAACCTACTAGTAGAATATAGTATAGCATAAATAGTATAGTGCAATGTATCAAAACAATTGTATTAAAGCAATTGTATCAAAGCTAGCAAAACAAACAATCATTAAGCAGAGATTGACATAACTCACCACATGACGATAGGGGGCAGATCTCTCACTTAACCCCTGGGGAGCAACCATGAAGAGGCGTCCCTGCTTCATGGGAGAAGCTCCACACACTTCAAGAAAGTATGTGGAAGAATCTGCTATATGAAAGTTGGACTAGGCTTTTATAGTTATAAAGCAATTGACTGCCAATCACATATTTCCAGGCCAGTTAGCAGCTTATCTGTCAAATCCTGCTTCAAAAAGCAGGATGTGTGTTTGAAGTTTGGTGAACCAGGCTGGTTTTCGCATAATTCAACACCAAAACAGCACCCTGGCACCAGCAGTAACTTAACCACAGACAGCTTACATGATAGCTTGTATTGCTTGCATTTCTCTGACCAGATTCTAGGCCTTATCAGGGTAGACCATCCTGACACACCCTCCTGGCTGCCAGGGCACACTATTGACTCATATTCAACTTGCCATTGACAGGACCCCCAGATCACTTTCTGGGGTGATGCTCTTCAACATCTCATTCCCCAGTCTGTACGTACATCCACAGGGTTGCCCTGTCCCAGGTGCAAAATCCGGCACTTGTCTTTTTTGAACTTCATATGGTTGGTGATTGCCCAGCCCTCTAATTTGTCTAGGTGTCTCTGCAGGGCCTCTCTGCCTTCAAGGGAGTCAGCAGCAATCATTGGCAAATGTACTTAGCAGAACTTCCAGTCCTACGTCCAAGTCATTTATGAAGAAGTTAAAGAGCACTGGCCCTAAAATGGAGCCCTGCGGAACCCCACTAATGCCAAAAAACCCCATCAACTGGCTTTCCTTTATCAACTAGGTGAGTTACCTTGTCGTAAAAGGAAATTAGATTTGACAAGCTGGACATTCTTTTCTTGAAGCCATACTGTCTGTGATCGATGACTGCGTTGTCCTTCAGGTGTTTTTTTCAATACCTCCCAGAATAATCTTCTCCATAATTTTACCAGGCACTGAAGTGACACTGACAGGCCTGTAGTTTCCAGGGTCATCCTTCTTGCCCTTCCGGAAGATTGGGACAACATTTGCCAGCTTCCATTTGACTTAGGACCTCTCCAGATTCTCAAGACCCTTCAAAAATCATTGAGAGAGGCCCGGTGATGACATCAGCCATCTCTTTAAGTATTCTCGGATGAATCCCATCAGGCCCCATAGATTTATAGGGGTTGTTCAGCAATATCTAAAGCCAGCTGGATGGCTTTTGATGCCTGCTCAGCTGGTGCTAAGAAAAAAACCTTGGAAGCAGTTAATTGAGGGTGAGATAAGGAAAGGGTTTAATTTTGCCAAGGCAATAGATGTTACACGACGCGCACCATCTGTACTTGAGAAGTTACATTTTATAATACCATCTGTCCAATCCCAAGTGTGTCCACCCTGTAGCCTTTGCTCTGGTCCACCTCCTGGCCCACGCCCTGGAATTGGGTCTATGGGCTTTTGGGACCCTCTCTTCATCAATCTTCGCCTTCTTCGGGGCACAGAGGGTACACAGTCACCTAGTTCTTGACTCTGTTCTGCGGTTTAGGCTAAGATACAAGCATTCTCCAAACAGAACAGGCCTTGCCTTGACAAGAGACTAAACATTTCTATTGGATTTGGGGGTAGGACTGATATAGGGAACATGGAATGGGGTAAGAGGGTTAAGGAATGTGTAAACTAAAGGGTGCTACAGGGTAGAGGGACAAGGGCTGCTGCTTTTAAAATCTACCTCTATTACTTATAAAACTTATAAAGCTTACAAATATTAGAAAAATAAAAAACCATTAGGGACTTAAGGCATCACTTTCATCTCTGCAACTTGACTTGATCCACCTTGTCCCTCAGTAGCTTCTGTGGATTTGTATCTGTGCTGCCCATTATTCTGGTTCCATTGCTGCAACCACCCCCCAGGGCATTTGCCACCATCCATGAGTCAGTACAGAGATAAAGTATCTGCCATTTCTCTCATTCAGCAATGTCTAAAGCCAACTGGATGGCTTTCACCTCTGCAAACTGACTCGATTCACCTTCTCCTTCAGTAGTTTCTGTGACTTGTTGAAGGATCCATCAGTAAAGAAGGCATATTGCTTCTCACTTTCTGGTAATTTATTATATAGTGGGGTCTCTTTAGCACATGTCACTTTCTCCTCTGGTGACATTCCAAAATGTCTGCCTTCTGGCGAATCCATGATCACTTACAAGATTTCTGGATGACTGGGGTTTCCTATTGAAGCTCATCATGTGATCAGTGTGACTCACTTACTCCATGTAGCATAAGTTGCATGATGTGTAGGTGACACCCTCCCTTTGAACTTCCAGGGAAGCACAGGTAACTGGGGTGCCAGGAGGAGCTGTGATTCAGTACCAATCTCTTCTGAAGCAGACCAAACCCCTTCATAAGCTTCCATTATCTCCTTTTCAGTTGGAGTATAGAGGGCTTCAGATCCTCTGTATCCCTAACTCCAAAAGCCTAGGGGTCAACCTTGAATCTCCCCTAGTGCTTTCTGCCAGAGGCTCCAGGTAGGACCATTCTCCCGGTTGCAGTGTAGAGAACATTTTTTACATCTTGTCCTGTCTGGACTCACCCGAGGGCTACTGCATGGACTATCTCCTGTTTGATTTGTTCAAAGGCTTGTCGTTGCTCAGGGCCCCATGTGAAATCATTCTTCTTCTGGGCCACTTGATAGATGGTTTACAATCAGAGTGTAATTTGGAATGTGCATTCTCCAAAAGCCCACAGTGCCTGAAAAAACTTGTGTTTCTTTCTTGTTAGCTGGTGGAGACATTGCTGTTATCTTGTTAATCACATCCACTGGGATCTGACAAAATCCGTCTTGTCATTTTATTCCTAAAAACTGTATCTCCTGTGCAGGTCCCTTGACCTTACTTTGTTTTGTGGCAAAACCAGCTTTCAGAAGGATTTAGACTATTTTCTTCCCTTTCTCAAAACCTTCTGCTGTATTTCCCCACACAATGATGTCATCAATGTATTGCAGGTGTTCCAGAGCTTTACCCTGTTCCAGTGGAGTCTGGATCAGTCCATGACAGATGGTAGGGCTGTGTTTCCACCCCTGGGGCAGTCACTTCCAGGTGTACTGGATGCCCCTCCAAGTGAAAGCAAACTGTGGTCTGCACTCTGTTGCCACAGGGATTGAGAAAAACACATTAGCAATATCAATTGTGGCACCATTTGGCTGCCTTTGACTCCAGTTCATACTTTAATTCCAGTATGTCCAGTAGGCAGCATTCAGTGTAACTTTATTCAGGCCATGATAATTTATTGTTAGTCTCCATTCTTGATTAGACTTTCACACTGGCCATATAGTACTACTGAAAGCATGAGTGGGTCCTGCTGATCACTCCTTGGCTCTCCAGTCAATGAATTCATTTATGGATGGTAATCAGAGTCTCTGTTGGTGCAATAGTGCCTTCAGTGCACCACTGTTGTAGCTATCAGCACCTGCTGTTATTCAGCCTTCAGCAACCCCATAACAGAAGGGTCCCCTGAGAGACTGTGTAAGGTAGACAGCTTCTTAATTTCCTCCATCTCCAGGTATGCTATACCAAAAGCCCACTGATACCCTTTTGGATCCTTGAAATGCCCTCTCCTGAGGTAGTCTATGCCAAGGATGCAGACAGCCTCTGGGCCAGTCACAATGGGGTGCTTTTGCCACTCATTCCCAGTCAAGCTGATTTCAGCCTCCAATACAGCTGTTGAGATCCCCCTGTCACTCCAGAAATACAAATGGATTCTTCCCCTGCATAGCTTGATGTTATTAGGGTACACTGTGCGCCAATATCTACTAGAGTTTTATACTCCTATGGGTCTGATGTGCCTGGCCATTGAATCCACACAGTCCAGTGAATGCAGTTGTCCCTCTCCTCCACCTGGCTGGAGGCAGGGCCCCTCTAATGCTGATCACAAGATTCCCCACTTACTTCTTTTAGAAATGGAATAAAACATCTTTCCATAGATTCAGTAGTACAATCAGCCCTTCCTGAAGCATCAGCTTTCCTGGAAAAAAAACATTTGTGGTTGTTTTTCCATGCAATTCCCACATCCGTGAATCTAGGGTCGAGGTAGGTTTTCCATCCCACTTCCTCATGTCCTCTCCGTGGTCCTGCAGGTAAAACCAGAGGGTACACCATGGTGTGTGCGGTAGCCAGCATGAGAAACAAGAAGTGAAAAGCCTGAGAAAAGTCTAAGATGACCTTGTGTTGTTTTCTCTAGGTTGTGATTTACCAACAGAAGCCTATTCAACCTAAGGCGACTGAAGGCCCATACTAAGACTTTAAACCATCTTGTCCGTGAGCTGCTTTATGCTGATGATGCCGCCCTCATCACTCACATAGAAGTAGCTCTGCAGCATTTAACATCCTGCTTTGCTGAGGCTGCTGAGCTTTTTGGGCTGGAAGTCAGATTAAAGAAGACAGAAGTTCTCTATCAGCCTGCACCTCAGGAAGTCTTCCATCATCCCCAATCACCATTGGTGAATCAGAGCTCAAATCAGTCCAGCAGTTTAATTACCTGGGAAACATCATCTCCTCGGATGGTAAGATTGACAAAGAGATAGACAACAGGTTAGCAAAGGCATTTAGAGCTTTCAGAAGACTCCATAAAAGAGTTTGGCAAAATAAACACCTGAAGAAAAGTACAAAGATCAGTGTTTACAAAGCCATTGTGCTGTCTACTCTCTTATATGGGTCCGAATCATGGGTCATTTACCGCCACCACCTGCGACTCCTAGAACGCTTCCATCAATGCTGTCTCCGTACAATCCTAAACATCCACTGGTCAGATTACGTAACTCACACATCTGTTCTAGAACAGGCAGCAGTTATGAGCATTGAGGCCATGTTGCTGAGAACACAACTGCATTGGGCAGGGCACGTCTCCGGGATGGAGGACTACCGCCTCCCCAAGATTGTGCTTTATGGTGAACTTGCCACTGGCTGCCGCAAGAGAGGAGCCCCGAAGAGGAGATACAAGGACTCCCTGAAACAACATCTCAGCCTTGGCCAGGTTGATCTTCATCGCTGGTCTACCCTGGCCTCCAATCGGGAGGTCTGGAGACACACAATTCATAATGCTGCTGCTTCCTTTGAGAACGCACGCAGGATCACCATCGAAGAGAAAAGACAACGTAGAAAGAATCGTATCCTGCCGATACCATCCAAGGAGTCTTTCTGCTGTGCCTTTTGCAATCGACCTTGTCTATCTCGTACTGACCTCTTTAGCCACCAGTGCGCCTTGTAGCAAATGTGGGTAGAGCCCTTCCCAAATCTTCATTCGCGAAGCCTAGCCATGATGATGATGATGATGATGATGATGATGATTTACTGCCCAGAAATGAACTCAGCTATTCTGTTTGCATTCTTACCATATGTGGGTGTGAAAAGGAGTTCCTTGAAACTCCAAGGTTTGTGTGTGTGCTGTTTGTGTGAACAAGGCCAGCCTGAGTGAGTGATGGATGTGTGACTTGCAGCTGTGCTCTGTTTTAATTTGCTTAACCACTCCCAGCTAAAAGTGAATGATATAAAAACCCTGAGTGATGGATAATAAACCGATTTCTGTCCACCAAGTCAAGAGTCCGTAATCTTCATTCCGTCTATAGGTGTGTACCTTCTATATCTTGTCTTTTGAGCAAAAGGATGCCTACTGTCAGTCGCTGAGATATGGGCCCCTACAGGTGGGGAATAGGACATATCCTCTCTGAATTGCTTGAACTCCTGGGACACTTTCTCCATGGTCGAGATGAGGGAGGAAGAAATACTGTCTTCATATTCCTGGAATTAACAAACCACTTCATTCACATGGCACATCATCTTTCCAAACTAATGTTGCCAATGGGTTGGAATCTGCCATTGGTGCTCTCTGTACAAATTTCCTCCACATGTGCTGTAGGCATAGGACTTCGTCTGGATCTGTGGGTAATTGCACATTGTTCAGATCATAATAAATAATTTCTTGCATGGCTAATTCCCTCAGCTACTGAATACCTTTCTCTGCGTGATTGGCCACTGAAACAGGCTCCCCAGGGAAGTGTTCACAGCACCAAGCCTGACAGAGTTCAAGAAGTGTTTGGACAATACTCTTGGGCGCATGGTGTGACTCTTGGGGATGGTCCTGTGTAGGGCCAGGAGTTGGACTCGATGATCCTTGTGGGTCCCTTCCAACTCAGAATATTCTGGGGTTCTGTGATTCTGTGATACTGTGCAAGTGACTGTGCACTGGAACAGATTGCATGGAGAGGTTATGGAGTCTCCCTCACTGGAGATATTCAAGAACCATCTGGATGCAATCCTGTGCAATGTGCTCTAGGACGACCCTGCTTGAGCAGGGAGGTTGGACCAGATGACCCACTGTGGTTGCTTCCAACCTGACCCACTCTGTAATTCTGTGATTCTTTGAGAGAGGGCAGAGGAAGGACTTCTCTCAGGCAATTGTTGCTTTACAAGTACCACAGGCAATGAGACAATAGCAGAATAGGGAAAATGTGTTGTTGCAGTTTAATATTATCTTACAGCTGATGTTGTTTTGCTGATGACTTGGCAAATGGGATGGAGTGTTTTATGTTGATGCTTTTATGACATTGTATAGAGATCCAAGTATTCAGAAAAAGTGAAAATTGGGAGAAGACATGCTGATGCCACATATTGAGGAAAAGGAGAGGGGAAAAAAAGCAAGGGATTGTATATTGTGGAGGGGATGAGCCAGAAGATGCATGAATGTTAGTTCCCACCTTTCTACCCCATATAACATTGGGGCAGGGATGGATAAAGAGGATATGAATTAAAATAAAGAGCATATGGGAAGTGAGGATTTAAGTCCTGTTGTGGGCTGGACTCCGAGACATATTCAGCCACTGACATAGGTGCCTTTAAGACAAGTAATGAGTCTGCCAGTTTTTGTACATGTTCCTTTTCCTATTTCAGATTTGTTGAATTGGAAATGATCTGCTGGTTTGTACTGAGAGAATATTGAAGGAACGCATCAGCTTTTGGAAACTATTCTGCTGACTCATAACCCTAACTGGGGAAGATATGCAGGCTATATTGAATACCTTTTTACTGTGGAAGGAAAGAGGGTGGTATTAAAGGTGAGAGAAGGGGGATGGGCAGGGATTTGGGGGTCTGAACACACAGCCCCCCATTTAGCCTGGCTCAATGTGCTATTTGTAGGTTGGAAGGGACATTTAGAAGATGTAAATGTTATGCCGCTGAAAGATTTTTGACAATGAGTGAAGGGGACCAGGGGAAAATATCAGGGCAACCCCAGCATATCCCCCAGTTCCAGTAAAACCAGGGAATAAAACAATAACTTTTTGATTGATAGCAGAGCCACGCATTCAGTAATTATGAGAAAAATCTCATTTATTGAATTTAGAAAGATGGCAAAAGTTTGCAAAACAAAAGGAATAAAACGAAAAGGAAAAATTACAACACGTGTTGGGTGTCCTAGGCACGCAGGATTCCCAGGAACACGCCCTTCAATTCAAAAGTCCCGCTTTTTAAACATTCTTAAGGTTCAACCCCGTTTACGTCATAGAAGAGGCGTTCCCCTCCTTCTGGTTGGCTGTGTCGTGCTGGGAGGTGGAGTGTCCAGCAGCATGGCAGCTTCCAGGACCAGCCATGTGGTATAAGGGGTTTCCTTACCAATATTCATTTACAGTTCCCTATTCCCGTTCGCATGTTTCCCTGACACCGGTTCCAGGTTGAATCCGGCGTCTTACAACTCTGCGATACGCCTTATAGGTTAGTAAAGAAAAACTCTTATGTTAGTGAGTTGTTAAATTCATTTGCTTGTAATAAAACCAATTCTTTATTTCTCACAATCCCCCCTTTTTCTTTTTATTCATAGTTTTATTATAAGCTTTTTGTTGATTGCCCTTAGGTTTTTTGGGTTTGTTCTTATGCGGTTATTATATCTTGTGTTTTGTCCATTGCTTTCGTTTGTTTGAGGGCTGGCCGCAAGATCATGATGTTCTGGATTCTCAGGCTTCTGGTTGTAGTGGTCTTTGGATCCATTGGCATAGTAGTACATTGTATTCTTTGGACAACACTAGAAAATAATCTCATAAAACATGGGATTAAGCAGGGTGGAAACAATAATTCAGAGATAGCTCCTAGTAAGAAAAACTTTACTTGACTTTTTCTACTTTGCTTTGGGTTTGTTGGTGGGACAGTAACTCTGAATTCTGTGTATTCGGTTAAGTATATGTATTAGGGAGAGGTTCGAGGATATATGGGAACGTGAAAAAACTCGACACTGTGGCTATGAATCAAAGTAACTATTTATTACAAAAAGTGGTAAATAGTGAAAAAACAGGCACTCAAGTGAAAGGGATTAGGAAGGAGGAAAAGTGAGCAAAAAAGAACCTAAAGAGGAAGGCACGACACCCTACTCACCCAGGTGTCACTTATAAGATAGTTTTACCCATTGTAATTGCTTATAAGGCCCTCGGCAGCAGCTGCATTTTCCAAAGGATTGGCAGGCTCCCACTTCAACGGCGTCCCCAATAGAAGCAACTTGGTCCTTCGTGTAGAGCTGACGCGAGCATGGAAAACGTGTCTGCTTTTATACAATTCGTTGAGCACACCTGCCCGGGGAGGTGTGGCCAGTACCGCCCCATCAGGGGTACTCAATCCCACCCTCTTGGTTATGTAAGTGCACCTCTTCTGCACATGCGTGAGAACTTTGGAAATCCCCTCACGCATGCGCAGTGTGTCTTGGGGGTCCTTCTAAATTGAGTCTGGGGGCGAGCCTTCCTCACCTCATCATCACTTTCTCCTCCAAATGCCCTTGACGAGCCATCAGCCAATCACAAACGACCAATTAAAACAGTTTATACAGAAGTTCTCCCTCCAAGGACAACTTTACTGTTTTATCAGTGAACTTGGCAGGGAGAACTATAAACTACTGCAGGTGGCTAGGGCCAAACACAGACCAAAACAACATCATCACAACTCCATCCCAGTACAGTATAGGAGGTATTTTTGACTGCTTGTGAAAAAGGGGTTCCCATTTTTCCAAACACTTCATTTTAATTGATGTAAAGCTTCTTTATAATAAGCATTGTGGGAACATTTTGGACAGTCGCTCTCAACTGTAATAATTATCAGTTGTAATACTATTATAGTAAGCAGAGGTCCAGTATGACATGTGCCTCCACTCCCCATTGCCTATTGGTTTGCAGTCAACAGCAGGGTAAAAGATCTTCTTTGTGGCAGGTACAGAGGTTAATCTGGTCTTGCCCTCTACTATGTTCTTTTTAATGGTTGGTGAGAGCTATTATATTCTTTGCCCGCATAAGTTTTCTCTTGTGATAACTGTATTATTTAGTTCGCAATGCTTCATATAAAGAGGTAATATATTTGCAATTATTACGTTTTAATTCCACTGTGAAATGTAAATCTATCTTTTGTGTTTATATCTTGTTCTCCAAGCTCAGCTTGTATTTATTTTACTAATTTCTTTATTGGTGACTTTTTTTATGAACTAGAGATCTCATTTTGTTCTACAGTAAGATGATGTCTTTTTGTAATGTTATTTCCTAGATAACTAGACACTAAGGTCTTTATAAGTGCTAATTACAGTTAGTATCAAAACAAGAAAACTCTCTCCGCAGCACTCAAGACAGTGAGAAAACTTCTTTTACAGCAACTACACCAAACATCTAAAGGTATATTTCACACACACCGCACTCACCAAACTCTTGGAATCAAAAGACCATTCACACAGTTCATATCCCTCTGTGTCTCCCGCATCGGGAGTAGTAATTGAATTACGGGAAAAATTTCGCCCCCTCTAGGAGCTACGCTGCGGGACCACCCCACCCTAGGGCTGTACTGCTGCTCCAGCCCGTGTCTTGTTGCGTTGTGGGGGACTTCTGCGGGACCACCCCGCCGAGAGGTTACTTGTGGGACCTCTGCGGGACCACCCCGCTGAGAGGTTCGTTGTATCTCTCATACAGCACTAGAACTTAATCTTATAAAACATTGGATTAAACACGGTAAACAACAGTCTTCCCTCAGGCACTATGAAATTCAATGTTTACTTTTTCAGTTGGCTCAATTTACTACTAGTGAGTTACTTTGAAGTATTTCTTGAGTGTTTGGGCTCTTTTCTAGGGTCACTTTTCTGCTATCTTTTTGTCAGATTGAAAAACAAAATTTTTGTTAAAGTACTTTGACAGGTGATTGTAAGATTATTTATGATTATTCTCAGCATCTATCAGCAGTAATGACTCCAACCTAGAATGTGATTAAGGCGAACAGAGGTCCAGTATAGCTTATACTTCCACTCTCCATGCCTATTGGGGTGTAACCAATAGCAGGGAAAAAGGATCTTCTTCGTGGCAAGTACAGGGGCTAATCTGGTCTTGCCCTCTATCGCTCTAGTGGGTGGTTTTGTAGGTTGGCTGATCAGGCTCTAAGGCTCTGCTGCTGTTTGACTGCTGAGAAATGATTTTTATACTATACATTTTAGTATAGAATACAAGTCTATTTTAACAGACAAACAACAACACGATTTGTATTTCGCTCTTACGGTTTGGTTTGCGTTTACACTATTGACCTTTGCATCAATGGTTCATTTCTTGAGTTGGGAGCTCCGCTTCCTTGGCTGAAGGTTGTTTTTCAGGGTTGGTTGCTTCTTAGTTACTGTAAAAGAACTTGCTTTCAAGTTACTTTAAGTTTTAGATATTTCTTTAGGCATTTCTTTAACACTTTTCAACAAGGTATTAGTTGTTATTTTTGTTCTAAACATTAATTTCAGTCACTTTTACTGGAACAGGTTTGCCCCAGCTACTACTCTCGTCTCGCATTGGGCTTCTCACTCAGATGAGAGCTAGTGGGCAAGTTCAAAATACTTCTTTCAAATTTGCTGTTAAAACCATTTGCCCCCAAGCATTCAGGCGATACTTTGCTCATCATATTATCTCTTTCACTTTTTGCAGACTTCACTCTAGCCAACATGCTTATACACACTTTGGGATTTACACTTAATTTTCCTTTTTAAAAAAAAAACAAAACTCGACCCCCAGTTCATCTTTTGAGGCACTATTGCCACCAGATCTCCACTTGCTAAGTCCATCTCTGCTATCAACAGGTCCCCCAACAGCTCCCACACTAAAATTCATTGTCTTTTTGGCAGGATGTTCCCGCCGCATTTCTGAACTTAATCACTTCACATGCTTCCCATGGACTCTTTCTCAAAGCAGTCCAGTAAATTCTCTGCTATCAATAAATTGTTCACCAACTATACAACACCACATGCTAAACACATGTCAAGTACGTTCACCCCGCCCCCAGGGCCTGAGACATGGCTCAGGCCTGGTCAATTCACCTGTGGGAAACCCCGCCCCCAGGGCCTGAGACACGGCTCAGGTCCGGTCAATAGTTTGCAGTACTCAGGACACTGATGTCTCTCTTGGTTGCTAAGGCACTGTGGACTCTTCCTTTACTTGTCGTAGACCAGGACCTCCAGGGCTCCCCCTGCAAACGCTCTCCAGTTTCTCGCTGCTTAGTCTATACACACAGACAGGGCTGTTCTTGTCAAACTTCTTACGCTTGTTGATTGCTTAGCTTTTACATTTGTCAAAGTTTTTCTGCGGGGTTTTCTGCCCCCAGAGCCAAACTACAATTCCGGCACCGCCTCCAGGCACCACCCCTTGGCACCGCCCCCGCGGCACCCACCTGCGCTGCAGCCAGCAGGGCCGGCTCCTCGCCGGGACACGCCACCGCCCCCTTGCCTTGGGAACAGCTCGTTTCGGCTTTTTCTATCTCGGCCGCTTGTGGTACCGCCCCTCTGCGCTGCCTCCCCGCCCCGCGGCGCCCGTCTGCGCTGCGGCCAGCGGGGCCGGCTCCCCGCGCGCTGCGGTCAGCGGAGCCGCTGTGGTCTGCCAGAGCTGCCCCGCTCGCAGCCCGTGCCGCTTGCAGTTCGTGCCAGCCAGCGCCGCAGGCATTCCGGGCCACTCGCAGCCCACGCCGCATCGGCGGAAGCGGCCGCGACCGCCGCCTCTACCCCCAGCGCCAGCGGGGCCGGTTTGGCGGCGGCTCCGCCGCCTCTCCGGTCAGGAACTCCCTACACCGCTCCGGCAGGGCTATGTCCCCCCGCCTCCTGCTACGGGGCCGACCTGCCCCCGCCCGTGCTCCCAGACCGAGACTCTTTCTGTTCCGCGCAGCATCGCGCCACGTGGTCACCGCCATTTTCGGCGGCCACTCCGCTCCCGGTACTATGCAGTCTCAGCACTGCTTCGTGGCTCCTACGGCCACCGCTTCGCCCTGCTCCGCCGCTGCCCGGGGCACTTCGCCGCCCGGCGCCGCTCGCCCCCTCGGCACCGGCCCCTGATCAATTAAGCTGCGGGAATCCCCGCCCCACAGGAGCTGTGTATTTCCGTCTGGCGCCGCCGGCCCCCCGGCTGGTGCTGCTGCCGGATCCCCGTCCAGCGCCACCTTTCTCTTTAGTGTACCGGCGGGCCCTTAGCCGGCACTTTACGCGTTCGTACACACCGCCAGACTCCCGGCTGGCCTCGCCTCCGCTACGCACGTGCCACCGGCCTCTAAAGTTCCCACGAGCGCCGTGCCAACCGCTGCCGCTGCGCCGCCCAGCTCCCCCCTGGCCCGCCCGAGATAAGCCCGTCTCCAGCCACGGGGCCGACTCGGTTCCGCCTTCTCTCCCGCGCGGCTCCCGGCCCCGGGCCGGCCCCGCGCCGTTGCTCAGCGCCACTCGCTCCTGGCCCCTGGGCCGACCCCGCCACGCCGCTCCGGTATACCCATGGCGCGCCGCCCCCGCTCGCCGCTCGAGCGTGCCGCCGCTCCGCTCTGCTCCGCCGCTGCCCGGAGCACTTCGTCGCCCGGCGCCGCTCGCTCACGGGCCCCGGCCGCTCCGCCGGTTCCCGCCCCGCTGCGCTCGCAGCAGCCGCCTGGCTCTACTGCACGCCGCTTGGCTCCGGCCCCGGGCCGACCCCGCCGTGCCGCTCCGGGGGTCCGAGTACTCCCCGGTCCTCCGCTCTCCCGCGCTCGCCGACGCTTTCATTTACATTCATACACATATACACACACACACATTTCACCCAGCCCGCCCGGTAGAATTTAAAGATTGTTAGTTCCTTACCGGGTTCTGTGCACAGAGTTTTAAGGGCTCCAGAGTTTTAATTTGTATACCGGCCGGGATTCCTTTCGCTTCCTTTTGTTCTACAGCCGATCATCCCGGGTCTTTGCTGCGACAGACTCTGGCGAGGGTACAAAGCCTCCTGGGCCGCCAAAATCAGGGCGGAGCACGCTTTCCAGGGGGTCTTGGAACCCCCAGCTGTGGTCGGCGGGAAGTTATCCCGGACGAGCCCCCAAATTATGAGAAAAATCTCATTGAATTTAGAAAGATGGCAAAAGTTTGCAAAACAAAAGGAATAAAACGAAAAGGAAAAATTACAACACGTGTTGGGTGTCCTAGGCACGCAGGATTCCCAGGAACACGCCCTTCAATTCAAAAGTCCCGCTTTTTAAACATTCTTAAGGTTCAACCCCGTTTACGTCATAGAAGAGGCGTTCCCCTCCTTCTGGTTGGCTGTGTCGTGCTGGGAGGTGGAGTGTCCAGCAGCATGGCAGCTTCCAGGACCAGCCACGTGGTATAAGGGGTTTCCTTACCAATATTCATTTACAGTTCCCTATTCCCGTTCGCATGTTTCCCTGACACCGGTTCCAGGTTGAATCCGGCGTCTTACAACTCTGCGATACGCCTTATAGGTTAGTAAAGAAAAACTCTTATGTTAGTGAGTTGTTAAATTCATTTGCTTGTAATAAAACCGATTCTTTATTTCTCACAGTAATAACTAGCTGCAAGGGCTCGCTAAGTAAAGTTACAATACTGATTGTTGGACCAATGGGAAAAAGAGCTTTGCAGTCATTCGTAAAACTCATGGAGTATACAACTTGAGATATTAAACTGACTCACGAGTTTCTATATGGCAGAATGTCCCTTTCCACTGCTAGGTTGAGATTTATTATGCAAGTTAAATGCTCTAATAACTTTTTTGGAAAACTCTGTACAGTTACACATGCTGTCATGGGTTTACTTGTTCTAAAAAAACCAAGCAGGGAATTTTTCTTTCCCGTGTCTCACTGTAAAAGAAAGATGTTGAATGGGGGAGGGTGGTTTGCCTTGGGTGATTGATCCACACAAAAGAACTAACTAGCAGGACTGCATTTTTTTCTTCTCTCCTCAGAAACAGGGGCACTTGACTTTTGCCTTAACTCAGGCAAGGTGTGTGTTGGAAAAGCTCCAAGGTGTGAGAAATATCTCTAATTAAAATTTCAGAGATGGCCGAATAAAGTGAAACAAATAACTTTATTAACAGCGCGCTGAGTGCACCGGACTTGTGACCAGATCCGAGCACACCCCGAATGGGAGGGACGAGCCCTTTTAAGACCCTTTGATTTACATAACCACTCCCTCACTCCTCCCATGCCAAGCCTCGCTCTTTTCTTCCTTATAAGGTGATACAGTCTTCTTCTTGCAGTCCATTGGTTGTTTTAATCAACCTATCAAGTTGTTTCCCTGCCCCCGGCCGCATGGTCCCTTGGCAGTGAGCCCAGACTGGTCTTACTGCCTTAAATACTTTCCGGCCCTGTAAGTAACAGTAAGTAACTCTAAGCAACCCTGTAAGCAGAACAGTAAGCAGCCCACCAGTCCTTGACCACAAAGTGGCTCCCCAACTCCCCAAATAAAATGGCCTCCAGGTATCTTGGCACAAGGCAACCATGGAAACCCCTGCTTGTAATAAAACCATCTTATTCATTTCCTACAGAGGTTGTTTTGTTCTCAGCCTAGTTATCTGGCTGTTTTCTGGCCCAAGCTTGCCTGCACCCTGTTCTGCCCCCAGCCCAGATCTGCTCGGATTTCATCAGAGAGGCTTGACCCATCTGCAGAGGAACTTTTTGGGGAGGAGGTCGCCCTTTCCCTCCTCTGCTCCCGTGTTTGGCAGTGGTTTGTGCCCATCAACGAAGGGGAGGAAATCCCGGCCACAGCCAGCCGCAGACAGCGTGAGTTTTCGTGGGAAGAACCCCTTTTTCCCCTTTTCCCCTTCCCCTTCTCAGTGTGTGGAGGGAAAATCTCCATTGTCTGCTTCTCCTGCACACCAGGGCCTCACGCAGCCACTGTCAGAGCCCAACAGCGCCCCCTGCTGACCGTTGTTAGAATTGCACCAAAAAGCAGAAAAGTACTGAACTGTTTCCTTTTGAAGGGGATTTTTGGGTACAGGATTATTGTTTGGTCGTTTTTGTGTTCTTTTGTTGTTCTACCAATACACATATATCCTTTAATGAAGGGCTGTTATTTTTTTTCTTTCTCCATACTTCCTCAATTGGAACCTCTTAATTTTGGATTTACAATTGCTTAGAGAGAGGAGTTTGGTCTACCTCATAACTCATCCTCCTTAGCAAAACACTTCAGTCTCATTAAATTGGGACACATGCACACAAGAAAGAGCATGGAAGGCTCAAATCTGTTTAGTAATGAACCAGACCTGAGAAGAACTTGAGAATGATATCCTGGATGCAGTACTGAATGCTGCTTAGTGAGTGTCAATCTGAATTAGATACCAATAAAGAAGCCTTATTCTCAGGAGTATATGCTGGTACAGGATTTAAGAGCAATAAACCAAATATTTATTTGACTGGTTTGTATTTAAAAGCATTTTATAAAATGAGAGGTTGAAGTGAAAGGGGGCAGTGAAAAGGCTATGTGTTCTGGAGGGTGTGAATAGACTGAAAACAGCCTTTGGCAAATCTAATGGTTTTGGAAGAACTAGAAAATCCTTGATCTGGACTGTGCTGTATGAGAAGAACAATGTTTTAGATATTGTGAGAAATGTTTCTGGCATTTTTCCCTGCTTTTTTCTCCTCTTCCCCCTTTTTTTTTTAAAGGAGAAGTTTTATTGTGTGGGGAATCTTGGCTGGACCGAGACCCTGAGATGGAACGAGAAGATGACTAAAAATGGAGGCCTTAACCCTGACAACATATTGATGCACCCTAGGAGAGGAGAAAAGCAGCAGGAGAAAGCTGTCCTGTGAGAAACAAGAACACAGTCTCATGGGAACAGGGACTTGTTTTGGACAGAGTAACTGAGAAAAATATAAACATCAAAGAAAAATAAAGAACAGATGTGCAAAGGTGTTTTGAGAAAGTAGAATTAAGAAAGTCTACCAATCAGCCATGAGAATTGTGGTTTGTGTATTTGAACTAACCTAACTGTGTGAAAAACGTGTGCCTAAGAACTGTATAAAAGGAGCTGCGAAGGTGCAGCTTGAGGCTTCTTTTTTTCTCTAATAAATTTTCTACCACCCATACCGTGTCGCGTCCGTCTCAACAGCGACATTATTGTTCATGAATGCTGCATCAAAAGTCCCTGTCCTGAGTTGCTAAATGATTCTTAACAGCTGTTTGTACCTGACTTGAGGATAAGCAGAGCCAGACTCTCTGTGTTCAAGTGGGAAAACAGGAAGGAAAGTGCAGTTATGGTGGATGGTACTTCCACAGGGATTAAATAAAATCAACTCTACTCTGGTAGCGTATTTGCAAAGAATTGGAACAATGGTGAGGTAACAATAACAATGTAACTCCGTGGTAATATGTGGATGAAAGAAGATCGATTGGCAGAAATACTGACATGTTAAAAAAAAAATTTTCAGAAAGTTGGTGGATAACTTTGTGTTGGGAGGAATGGGTTAAAAGTGGAAGACTGGTGAGGAGGATTGTAAATACCTCAAGTGACCTTACAGCTGGGAATAATCTTTCATAACCCAGTATGAACAGCAGCCAGTGATTCTCCAGCATAGACTGAGTATAATGGTGCCTCCGTCTCTGCTTGTGTACGTCTGCCTTGGTGTTGCTTCAGGGATCTCCCAGTTAAGATAATAGAAATAAATTCACTCTATGTTTTAGATGTGAGTTTGCAGCTGTCCTAACTGCCTGCCTGTGCCACCTTACACACTGTGAAACAAGTTCTCACAACCACTAAAATGATGGAAGAAGAAACTGACATGGGAGCAGATGTTATGATAAGTAGTATCAAAAGACATGCTATAGGACCAAAGATGCAGTTCCATGTGGATATATGTGAAGTAAGATACACGCAGTTACCCCCAAAAATGCCAAGGCAGTGGAAAGAATCCAAGAAAAATTTTTTCGAAGCTGATGCCTAAAGGAAAATTCAGGGAGAAAAAAAACTCCTAGGCAAATTAGTTTTGGAGGTGAGATAAGGAGAGGGTTTTAATTAGTGCCTCTGAGGCATAAGATTACAAGGCGCGTGCACCCCCGTGTCTCAGATGTTACAATTTATAATATTGCTTGTCCAATCCCAGGTTTTGTCCACCCACTGGCTTTTGCCCTGGACCACCCTCGATCACGCCCCCTGGGAATTTGGACTAGGGGCTTTTCGAGACCCTCTTTTCATCAATCTTCATCTTCTTCGGAGTACAGGGGGCACACGTTCACCCAGTTCTTGACTGTACTTTTGCGGTTTAGGCCAAGGTACAAACATTCTCCAAAAAGAACAGGCCTATCTTAAAGAGAGACTAAACATTTCTACTGGAATTCAGGGGATAGAATTGATATGGGGAGCATGGAATGGGGTAATAGGGTTGAAAATCTATGTTGCTTCTGTGCTAAGGGTAAGGGAATAAGGGTTGCTGCTTCTAAATCTACTTCTGCTACATAACTACTTATAAAGCTTATAAAAGTTAGAAAATTCAAAAAACTAGATGGACCTTAAGGCATCAAAGGTGAGAATGCTAAAAATTTACAAAGGAAACTGCACCAGGCTGCAAAAAGGCACAGCCTGGGAAAAAGAACCAAGCCTCCTGTTCATTCTCGGCCTTTACCATCACTCTCATGGGTTTTGTCCTTACTGTATAGGTATCTTAACCAGTGGACACTAGCCCCCCCCCCTTCCTTTGGATGCATCTATCCACAACTTCACCCAGGAGACACTGTTTAGGTCTGGATGAGCTGCTAGAGGATAAGTGGAAAGGACCATATACATTTCTGTTGACTACATATATAACTGTAAAAGTAGAAGGGACAGATTCCTGGATTCACTACACCAGAGGGAAGGAAGCTCTGCATGAACGGTAGACATCTCAACAAACAGGAGACCTTAAGATAAGAATTTCTTAGAACCAGGCAATTGCGTATGGGGAACTTGAATGCCCCCAGAAAATTTTTAGTATTGATATCAGAGATTATCCATCTGAGGATAATTTTGTTCTTTTACTGTATAGAAGTGCTGATTTTTTTCAGGAATAACATAAGAGGTTGAAAGGACTCTGAGAGTATAGCTCAATTAAGGTTGCATACAATTTTGTAACTATCTTGATATTGGGAAACAGTTGTATATGATTATCTGGGAATTCAATTTCAAAATGACAAACTAAAAGTTTAGATTTACGTTGTCACTCTTACCCTTAATGATGTTGTTTCTCTTAGCTTATAGCCTGAAAAATTCAGGACGACCATGTTTTCAAGCCCTTGTTAAATATACTGGAAGTATGAGGATACATTCCAGTAAAACAGATTTAAACCTAGTCACTCTGGTTATACATGGAGCTGAAGTATATTCAGAAAAGTAATGGAGCTGGGATGAGGATGATACTGGATGATTAATGGATCTACCTATAAGGAGGGATCCCAGATTTCTGTACATGACACATCAAACCCAGCAATGAGAGGCATCAAAGTTTGCACCTCTGAAAAATGGGATTGTTGGTGCAATTTTACCCTGGTTAAACCTGATTTTGTGGTATGCCTTTGGGCCCACCATAATGTGGGACTGTTGTTTAAATTCAAATTAGATATTATTGAAACCAAAACAACCACGTCCGCCCCAATCAAAGATGATGAGAAAATTCTATCTCCACAAATTTTGGAAATTGGACCATATGTGATCAAAAATATATGTCAGCAGCAAATTTTGTGTAATCCATCTTGGTCTCTCAAATGGCTGGAATTGGTAATGCAGATAAATATTTCTAGATGTAAACCAACCTGTTCACAATTTCCAATACCACCTATGCAGGATGGTTAGCTTGGTTATACAGGCAAACCCTCACTTTTCCAAAATTAATAAGGAGATGTGACTGGAATCATAGGGACAGGATTGGGAGTTTTAAATTGTATAGATGTTGAAGTACTTATAAATAAACTGTGCACAGCCTCAAGTGATCTAACCAAATTGGAACATCCTCTGTGGTCTTCTTTACCTGAATTAGCAATTAGTCAATGGCTCTTATATTGCCTCAGTGGAAAAAAATCAATGAAAAAGATCACAAATTGATCATAAAGGCACTCAGCTTAGCCCAAGGTAATGTTTCTTTGGCTCTTAGCTGTATCTGAGCCCAATTGATGATGCTATCAACAGTGGCAGCAACTATAAGAGAAGGTGAAGGTACCTTACCCACTGAAATTTGAAAAGTAATTTGGGATAATGCCACTGAATTTGAAAAAGAATTCCAATCTTGGTGGTATTTATTCAATTTTACCTATAACCCCATCAACAATGCAGTCACAGCATTTGTTCTAACTATATACCCATCATAAAATCATAGAATATGCAGAGTTGGAAGGGACCCATTAGGATAATTGAGTCCAACTCCTGACCCTGCGCAGGACCATCCCCAAGAATACCACCATGTGCCTGAGAGCATTGTCCAAACGCTTCTTGAAGTCTGTCAGAGGCTTGGTGCTGTGACCACTTCCCTGGGGAGCATGTTCCTGTGCCCAATCACCCTCTGGGTGAAAAACCTTTTCCTGATATCTAACCTAAACCTCCCCTGACTCAGCTTCATCCGATTTCTTTGAGTCTTGTCACGAAAATGAAGAGATCACTACTTCCCCTCCGCTTCCTCTCATGAGGATGTTGAAGACTGCATTGAGGTCTCCCCTCAGTCTCCTCTTCTCCAGGCTGAACAGACCAAGTGACCTCAGCCACTCCTCATAGGGCTTCCCCTCCAGACCCCTCACTATCCTTGTGTCCCTCCTTTAGACACTCTCCGACAGCTTAATGTCTTTTTTATATTGTGGTGCCCAAAACTGCACACAGTACTCAAGGTAAAGCTGCACCAGTGCAGAGTAGAGGGGGACAATCACCTCCTTTGATCAGCTGATGCACCCTAGAACATGGTTGGCCCTCCTGGCTGCCAGGGCACACTGTTGACTCATATTCAACTTACCATCAACCAAGACCCCCAGGTCCCTTTCCACAGCACTGCTCTCCAGCTTCTCGTTCCCTAGTCTATACACACAACCAGGGTTGCCCTGTCCCAGGTGCAGAATCTGGTGCTTGCCCTTGTTAAGCTTCATATGATTGGTGATCGCCCATCTGTCTTATTTGTCAAGGTCTCTCTGCAGGGCCTCTCTGCCTTTGAGGGAGTCGACAGCTCCTCCCAATTTAGTGTTGTCGGCAAATTTACTTAGTATTCCTTCGAGTCCTGCGTCCAAGTCATTTATGAAGATGTTGAAGAGCACGGGGCTTAAGATGGAGCCCTGCGGAACACCAACTAGTTACCAGACACCAGCCTGATATTACCCCATTCACTATTATCCTTTGTGCCCTACCTGTGAACCAGTTGTTCAGCCATTGCGCAACACAGTTATTCAGCTGTATGCTAGACATTTTGTCCAGAATGATACTGTGAGAGACAGTATGGAAAGCTTTACTGAAATCCAAAAAGATTACATCAACTGACTTCCCTTGATCAACTAGGTGGGTTACCTTGTGATAAAAGGAAATCAGGTTTGATAAGCAGAACTTTCTCTGTGCTGGCTGTGAGCGATGACTGCTTTGTCCTCCAGGTGTTTTTCAATACTTCTCAGAATAATCTTTTCCATGATCTCACCGGGCACTAAAGTGAGACTGACAGGTCTGTAGTTTCTGGGACAACTTTCACCAGCTTCCAGTCAGCTGGGACCTCTCCGGATTTCCAAGACCACTCAAAAATTATCGAGAGAGGCTTTGTGATGGCATTCTGAGATTAGCTCGGTTGGTTAGAGCATAACCCTACTAACACCAAGGTTGTGGGTTTGATCCCCATATGGGCCCTTCACTTGAGAGTTGGACTCGATGATCCTTGTGGGTCCCTTCAAACTCAGAATATTCTGTGACATTCTGTGAAATCAGTTATGTCCTTGAGCATTCTCAGATGAATCCCATCAGGCCCCATAGATTTGTAGGGATCCAGCTGCAGCAGCACATCCTGCACAAATTCAGGGTCAACTGGGAGTTGTCATGGTCCTCCAGCTCAGGGCTCTGAGACCTCCTTGGTCTGTCATCCTATATAAGATATAACTATATATGATGCTTCGGTGTATGCTGTATAGCCAATCATTGCACTAGGACTGAATCATAATGGAACTGTACTCTACCCCCTAGAGCATAGAGCATGGACCTAAAAGAATGGAAATAAATGGCAAACCATTGACATTAGCACATGCATTATATGAGAACAACATAGATTCCTTTGTGAAAGGAACAACATCAGAGCTCAGGACATTTGTCTGAATACTGAACAGTGTTTGTCACTTTGAAATCCATCCTGATGAAACTCCTGCAACTGTACTTGTATATATTGGGAAAGGATGTGCTTGTATGAGAACCCTTTGTAATTTTATATTTGTAGATAAGCTCACTATAGATAGAAGTAATCACTCTAATGTTTTTTGCAATTTCACAAAAATCAACGGATATGGTTTTAATTATTCAGCTCCTGTCATGTCTTATCAGCTACTGCAGTCTAATTATATGTTGTTATATGTTGATTCAAGATCTGCTGCCCACCCCTATTGGGATGAATCTCACCTTAGTAAGAAAATTGTTACAGCACAGTGATCTACAATGGCTACTGAAACAAGCTCAGGAGAATGGACAAAAAAATGCTTACTGTCCATCATGATGTGGAAGAAATACAGTGCGTGTTGGAATGAGCGAAGAAAGATGGGGAACATCGATGGTGGGTGGGACACTTTTTGGATGGTCACCGACTGCTACAGGGATTTTCAAGATGCTTCACCCTGTTGTTATTCTCTTAATACTAACCCTATTTGTCTGAATTGAAGCACTTCATATTCTCATTTTGAAAATCATTAAGTAATTGACTTACCTATCTTCCCCACAATTCATTTTAGAAAAAAATGTGATGGTTGTAAAAAGTGAGGCGTATGAGTCTTGTCATAGAGACAAGCCTCATTGCCTCAAAGGGGGGAAATGATGTACAGCTCCCAAAAAGATAAATTATGTTTAACGTCTCACTAACTGCAGCAGCTATAGAAAAAAATAATAGAAGAAAGAAACTTGAAATAATATATCAACTGAAACCAGACATAACAGAATGCTGAGCCAGCAAACCGAGGACACTTGGCAAAACAACTAAGATAATGCCAGATTAAGAGGAACAAAACAAGGCCAACTCATCAAACTAGATAAAGGGTAATTCCACCAGTGGGAAATCATGACCACTGACTCATGGTCCACCAACCAGAGAAACCCACCAACTCAAAAAAAGAAGACTGAGCATGCATACTAATTAGCATAAGAAGTGAGAGAATAATTTAACCAATAGAAGATAGGATACTAATTAAAAAGACAACTATGTAATTTCTAGGCAATGAATGCTAATGCCTTTGTTTGCTAAAATGTATAAATAGTAAAAAGTTTTGATAGTCGTCATGCTGGCTTTGTGGATTTGCCACCTAGCACAACTTTCTGTGCAGAATGGTAAATAAATAAATACCTCCACTCTGTGTGGATCGGCCTTTTGCACCCTGGCTGAAAGAACCTGTTTCAGGACACATCCTGGCTTTTCTCTCTCATAGTTTTTTGTACATTTCTTCACTGGCGGAGCATGGGAAACTGAAAAGTTCTTGACTTAGGGTAAGCACTACTTAGCAACAACCAAAACATCAGTGTGTTATCATTATTCTCATACTAATTCCAAACCACAGCACTGTAGCAGTTACTAGGAAAAAAATTAACTCTATCCCAGTAAAAACCAGGACACTCTCTCCCACAGAGTTTTTCTGAACTTTGGATCAGAATTGGATGATGCCAATTCCTGGATGCATGCTAAATGAGAAGTTTCAGAAGGAAATAGGTATTTTCTATTTCTCTCTGATATTAGGATGGCTGAGCTACTGCAGGATCAACAGCACAGAGGCATCTGCCAAGGAAGTCCTTTTAGAATTGCTTTCTGGATATGCCTGTCCTAGAAAACACTTTGCAAATCTGGACATTAAGAAATATTCTTTAAAATCTCCGTAAACCTAAAGGGACGGGGAAGTGGGACTAGTATATCTCCTCCCTGTGGCCCTCTTGTCTCTTCTTAGGGTTATTGCAGCCCCATCCCATCTGTCTTGCAAAGATTTTGTGTCAAGCCAGCACAGGGTATAAGAAAAATTGGATTACAGAGGACCACGTTCCTTTTGGTATAATAGAGAAGACAAGAGTGTTGCAGTGTTGCTCCTGGCTAAGCGAGTCTTGTCATAAATAGATTTTTGATCTTCAGGAAGGCCCATGGAAAATCTCCCAAAACATTTTGCACTGGTTTTTAAAACTCAGCAGGGAAAACAATTAACCCCACTCGAATGTCCTCCCCCTCCCCTGCCCCTTTTTTGGCAGCAGGAGAAACACTAGGGGAGACCAGAAGCAGGAGGGTAAAAATGGTAGAGGATATCTGCAGTGACCATTTTCCTCCCCCCAGCCAGACAAAACAACAGGGAACGGGGCAAAGCAAAAAAACCTGGAAAACTATTTCATCCAAAAGGAGTTACATTGCTGAGCTACTCACTCTACGTCATCTGGTAAAGCTCAGGTCCCAGTTGTAGCGGCCACGTTGGTGCAGTGGCTCTCTTTTCTCTGTGGCGTGGCAGTAGCAAAGGGGGGTGGGATGTGGCACAGCAGCTGGCAGTCTCTCTCTCCCCCTGCTGCAGTAACTAGTGGCGGTAGCAGCAGCAGTGGTAAAAAGTGGCAGCAGCAGCAGCAGTGGTGTTGCCAGCAAAGGGTCTGTCCCGGCAGTGATGGGCAGGCTCCCATTGCACTCCTTTTTTTTCCTTGGCTCGGCTGGACTGAGCTGGGAGTCACCCCCACTTCTCTGTTCCCCCACATCAACTTCCTGCACAGGAGCTGTCTTTTCTGCTGCGGCTCGAAAAGTGATGGGTAAAATTGAAATAAAGACAAGACAAAATAAAATAAAAAAATTTTTTAAATTTAGCTATGTTAGTAAATTTAGTTATGTTAGTGTGACTCTGCAAATTGTAACTGCTTGAAAGAAGATTGCTGCCCAAATTGTAGGCAATTAAGATAAAACTAGCTTATGTAAACAAAAGAAAGTAGTGTAGCAGGGTGAATTTATGCTGATACTTCTGGTCTGTGTTTGGCCCCAGCCACCTGTAGTAGTTTATATTCTCCCTGCCAAGTTCACTGACAAAACAGTGAATTCGTCCTTGGAGGGAGAACGTCTCTATAAACTATTTTAATTGGTGTTCTACTATTGGTTCATTGTCTGCCAAGGGCATTTGAAGGAGAAATCGAAGAGGAGGGGAGGAAGGCTCGACCCCTGACTCAATTAAGAAAGACCCCCAAAGCATGCTGCGCGTGCGTTAGGGGATTTCCGAAGTTGTCACACATGCGCAGAAGAGATGCACTTACATAACCAAGGGGGTGGGACAGAGGGCCTCTGGCTGGGCGGTGATGACCACTCCTGCCTAGGCTGAGGTCACTCAGTTAATTGTATAAAAGCAGATAGCTCTTTCTTGGAGGGGAACAAGCTTCACACCAAGGACAACGTTGCCTTTTGGCAGGGACGCCTGCCAGTTTGTGAACTTACTGACTCTCCAAGGATGCAGCTTCTGCTATGGGTAATTATAGGCATTCTAGGTCGGTAAGATAACTTTATGGGCAACAACTGGGTAACTGGGGAGGTCATGCTGGGGGCTTATTTCTCTCCTCCTTCCTCCCTTTTGTGTTTGTTTGTTTTGTTGGCCACCTCTTGGTAATAAATATCAGTTTTGTTGAGCTTGCAACGGTGTCATGGTTTTAGATTCAGTATGTTCCGAACCCTCCCTAATACAAGCGGGAAAGACTTTTAGCACGTAGCATTGCAAGGGAGACAGAAGAGAGGTGGGGGGAACCTAAGCTGTTTGAAATGATAAAACTTTATGTAACTACTCTATAATAGTAAGAATAGGAGGTAGGTAACCAAATGTCTATTTAGATAAGGCAGACTTTGTAAAGAGTGTGTATGATAGATAATTTTGAAACTCACTTCTTCCAAATGTATAAAAAGCCGTTGTGTTTCTTTTCTCAGCGGAATGCACGGGGGGGCGAAACCCCTTGCATCTCCCCGGCCATAATAAAAGTGTACTTTACATACTGTTTAAGGATTTCTTTGAATCAATTTGGTGAGCCAGTCAGGAGTTACTCCACTTGTCTGTGAAGACCCTCGGGAACCGGGGACCCTGTGTGCGCCCTGGGACATTACTCTGGTGAGGCTCCCTGGGCTCCGCTGGATCATCACGGGAGTGGACGAAGATCCAGTGCAAAGGTATACAAATTCTAAAGCACTCTTTTACTTTTCCCTACGGTTTTGGGAAGGAAACCGTAAGTCGTATGCTGGTTTTCTAGGGCTCTGGCTTGCTAGCAGCTAACAAGAGCAACATCCTTCTAATTGAGGGTTAGAGTCCCTCTAGAAGGTTGGCTTTGATTGTGAGTTAGAGTCTCACCAAATTCCTTGGGCTAAGAGGATTTGGAAGAAAGGGACAGATGTTTTTGGGTTTACCTTTGTGGCTGGATTTTGGACTTGGACTCAGAATTGCGATCATTATAAGTCTGGTAATATATTATCTTTGAGTTTGTTTTAAACCATCTGTGGGGATCCCTTGTGTGTGTTGATTATATTGTTTGCTTTTGTTTGTTAGTATTGTCTTTTATGTCATAAAATTACTGTTGTGTGTTAAGTAAGCAAATATCGGGAATTATATTTGTTTTATGTTTGTTACTGTTTTACTTCCAACCACGGCAAAAGGACTACCTTCATGTGTTTATGTGATCCCTTAAGCCCCCTAATGTTTTTTATTTTTCTAATTTTGTAAGCCTTATAAGTTTTATAGGTAATAGAAGTAGATTTTAGAAACAAACCCCTTTCTCCCTCCTCCCCGTAGTACCCCTTAGTTTATACGTTCCTTAATCCTCTCACCCCATTCCATACCCCCATATCAACCCTATTCCCATATCCAGTAGAAAATGTTTAGTCTCTTAGTCAAGGCAAGCCTGTCTTGTTTGGAGAACGCTTGTATCTTGGCCTAAACCGCAGGACAGAGTCAAAGAACTGGGTGACCCTGCTCTCTGTACCCCGAAGATGATGAAGAATGATGAAGAGGGGGTCCCAAAAAGCCCCCCGACCCAATTCCAAGAGGCAGGCCAGGGGGTGGACCAGGCCAAAAGTTATAGGGTGGACACACTTAGGATTGGCCAGATATTGTTATAAATGTAACATCTCGGGCACAGCCCGGCTCGCGCCGTGTAACATCTCTTGCCTTGGCAAAATTAAACCCTTTCTTATCTCACCCCAGCTTACGGCTCCTAGATTTTTTTCGTAGCACCAGCTGAGCAGGCATCAATGGGAGATAGTGGTTTCATGGTTTACAGAACTAATTGGGCAGGAAACTGACTCTAACACTCATTGTTTGCAGGAATTAGGCCCGGAAGTTTGCTGGCCGCTTGCAGCTGCCACAAACTCCAGGGCTGACAGCCTCTCTGCTAACAGCAAATGAAAGCGCTAACCCTTATCTTTGCTCAATTTGTAAGAATTGTTCACCTCGTATATTCGTAATCTGCGTTAAATGTTGGCAATTTTGGCATGTTAACCTGAAATTAGGGACAGGATTGGCATTGGGGGATTTAGAAATACAAGACAAGAGCATGTGTATTTGTGGAACAGTCTTACAAGGTTGGAGAGCATGTTGGCAAAAAGTTATAAATTGCGAGAATGGAACTTTAGCATTATAGTGGTTGAATATAGATACTGTTCTTATACAGTGTCAGAGGGAATAACGAGATCTGTAGGTAAAACAAGAGAAAAGAAATAAAGGTGGTTCTCCTTTTGTTAATATCCAGATTGTGGGATTGCTAACCTGTGTCAGTGGATGTGGTTTGTGGGGAGTGTGGATATTTTGGGGCAGTAGGAGCACCCTAGAAAGGAGCTTTTATTTTGTTCCCAATGTCAGACTGAGGATTCCTGCGGGACAGCAGAACGGGAGGTGCTGGAGCAGCCGACAGGGCTGGTTCAGAGCCTTCTTGCTTTGGGGCTGGTGCTGTGTGGTGTGTGTGGTGTGTGCTGAAGGTGTGTGACTGAAACATACAAATAATCACAAAGCAAGTGGGAGCTTGAATTTGCGTCTCTGTTATCTTGCAAAGGGCACGACCAGACACAAGCAAAGCAAAAGCTAGGAATGGGAAACCAGCAGTATCGGATGAACCGAGATGCTGTGATCCCCATCCATAAGATGATCCAAAAGTTAGAGAGCCAAGGGGTGGTCAGCAGAACCCATTCACCCTTCAACAGCCCCATCTGGCCTGTACATAAGTCCGATGGAGAATGGAGACTGACTATGGACTATCGTGGCTTAAATGAAGTCACGCCGCCGTTGAGTGCCATTGTGTCAGATATGTTGGAGCTCCAGTACGAGCTGGAGTCCAAGACAGCAAAGTGGTACGCCACTATCGACATTGCCAACGCGTTTTTCTCCATTCCCTTAGTGGCAGAGTGCAGGCCACAGTTTGCTTTCACCTGGAGGGGCGTTCAATACACCTGGAATTGACTGCCCCAGGGGTGGAAGCACAGTCCAACCATTTGCCATGGACTGATTCAAGCCACACTAGAGAAGGGTAAGGCTCCAGAACATATCCAGTACATCAATGACATCATTGTATGGGGAGACACAGCAGAAGTTTTCGAGAAAGGACAGAAGATCATCCAGATTCTCCTCAAGGCCGGTTTTGCCATCAAGAAGAGTAAGGTCAAGGGACCTGCCCGAGAGATCCAGTTCCTAGGAGTGAAATGGCAAGATGGAAGGCGTCAGATACCAACAGACGTAATCAACAAGATTGTAGCAATGGCTCCACCAACAAACAAGAAAGAGACCCAAGCTTTTCTGGGAGCTATAGGCTTCTGGAGCATCCACATCCCAGAGTACAGCCAGATTGTGAGCCCTCTTTACTTTGTGACCTGTAAAAATAACAACTTCCAATGGGGTCCTGAACAACAACAAGCTTTCAGGCAGATCAAGCAAGAGATTGCACATGCCGTGGCTCTTGGACCAGTCAGGACGGGACCAGATGTAAAGAATGCACTCTACTCTGCAGCTGGAGATAAAGGTCCTTCCTGGAGCCTCTGGCAAAAGGTGCCTGGCAAGAAGCGAGGGCAACCACTTGGTTTCTGGAGCCGAAGCTACAGAGGTTCTGAGGCCAATTACACCCCTGTGGAGAAGGAAATCTTAGTGGCGTATGAAGGCATAGGAGCAGCTTCAGAGGTAATTGGTATCGAAGCACAGCTCTTCCTGGCACCCCGATTACCAGTGCTGAGATGGATGTTCAAAGGAAAGGTGCCCTCTACGCATCATGCCACCGATGCTATGTGGAGCAAGTGTATTGCTTTGATTATGCAACATGTCTGAATCGGGAACTCCAACTGCCCTGGAATTTTGGAAATTATAACTAATTGGCCTGAAGGTGGGAACTTCAGTCTGGCAGATGAAGAAGAAGAAAAGCCAGTGAGTCGAGCTGAAGAAGCTCTGCCATATGATAAGCTGCCAGATGAAGAAAGACGCTATGCCCTTTTCACCGATGGTTCCTGCCGTATTATAGGGAGGAGCCGGAAGTGGAAAGCAGATGTTTGGAGTCCCACCTGATGAGTGGCGGAAGCCACTGAAGGTAAAGGTGAATCAAGTCAGTTTGCGGAACTCAAAGCTGTACAATTGGCCCTAGATATCGCAGAGAGAGAAGGATGGCCAAGGCTCTACCTATACACCAATTTGTGAATGATAGCCAATGCCCTTTGGGGATGGCTAGACCAGTAGAAAAAAATGAATTGGAAGCATAGAGGAAAACCCATCTGGGCTGCTGATCTGTGGAAAGACATCGCTGCCAGAGTGAAGAAACTGAATGCGAGAGTCCACCATGTAGATGCCCATGTACCCAAGAGTCAAGCTAATGAAGAACATGCTAATAACAGACAAGCAGACCAAGCTGCACAGGTCAAGGTGTCACAAGTAGACCTAGACTGGCAGCAGAAGGGAGAAGTGTTCCTAGCTCGATGGGCCCATGATGCTTCAGGACATCAGGGCCAAGACGCCACCTATAGATGGGCACAAGACCAAGGGGTGGATTTAGCCATGGATACTATTTCTCAAGTTATCCATGACTGTGAAACCTGTGTTGCTATTAAACAGGCAAAAAGGTTGAAGCCCCTGTGGTATGGTGGATGCTGGGACAAATATAAATATGGGGAGGCCTGGCAGGTTGATTACATCACATTGCCACAGACCCACCAAGGTAAACGCTATGTGCTTACCATGGTGGAAGCAACCACGGGATGGTTAGAGACATATTTGGTACCATATGCAATGGCTCGAAATACCATTCTGGGTCTCAAGAAGCAGGTCCTGTGGAGACATGGCACTCCAGAATGCATTGAGTCAGACAATGGAACTCATTTCAAGAATGGTATTCAATGGGTATATCACATTCCATATCATGCACCTGCTGCTGGGAAAGTTGAAAGGTGTAATGGACTGTTAAAGACAACTCTGAAGGCACTATGTGGGCGAACTTTTAAAAACTGGGATAAACACTTAGCCAAGGCCACCTGGCTAGTCAACACTAGAGGCTCTGTCAATCGATCTGGTCCTGCCCAGGTAGAATCCCTCCACACTGTAGATGGAGACAAAGTTCCAGTGATCCATCTGAGAGGTATGTTAGGTGAGGCTGTTTGGATTACTCATCTCTCAGGCCAAGACAAACCCATTTGTGGGATTGTTTTCTTTCAAGGGCCTGGAAATACCTGGTGGATAATGAGGAAGGATGGAGAGATCCAGTATGTGCCTCAAAGAAACTTAACCTTGGGGAAAAACTAATTATGTGCTTTGAGTTGTGTTTTGCAGGAAACCAGACACCAGATGAAAAAGACTTGAACAAAATTGATACCAATATCCAATGACGTCCGATGATGAGACAGCCCAGACCAGTGAACCA
This sequence comes from Neopelma chrysocephalum, assembly GCF_003984885.1. NCBI lineage: Eukaryota > Metazoa > Chordata > Aves > Passeriformes > Pipridae > Neopelma > Neopelma chrysocephalum. The sequence continues at coordinate 89,727 of NW_020925243.1, forward strand.
GTCCTAAATCCAGAACTGTGACTGTAACCAAGGAGGCAAAGGATCTGAACTGAACTGATGTTGATACTGATCTCCAACAACAGACGACAACCTCGAAAATAAACAAAGAATACATATATATGTATAGATATGCGCGAGGTATAGGTGTTATGTAAAGAAATTATATGGAATAAGGGGTGGAGAATGTAGTGGGTTGGCTTTTGGATTTTTTAGACCTTCCTTAGCAACGGGGGTCAGAAATCTAAGGAAGTATTCCATATCATCCTTTAGCGGAGATAAGGGAGCTCGCTCTCTTCTCTCTTCCGGTGGCTGAAGGCGACAGGTCTCTCCTCAGATGGTCTTTGCTTGTATAGGTCAGGGCCTGCCTGCTCAGACCTGCCGTTATCTCTGGTTCCCTTTGGCAGGCGTGGGGAGTTGGTTGGTGCTTGCACAGTTCTGCTGTCTCGTTCAGGGAAATATTTAATCCATTTTTTTTGGTATTTATTCGCTAGCTCTCTGTTGAAGGGGTATATTTAGAAGGTATTTGTTTTTAATTTTTTTATCCCTGTTTCCCCCTCCCTTTTCCCTTTTTTCTCCCTCGGGAGCTCCCTATCATGTGTACAATATATTCAAATTGTATATATATTTCCAAATATATATAAATATATATTTTTGATATAATTCTGTTGGTTTCGATTTCTCTCAGTTTGTATAGGTTTTTTTCCCTTTGCCTAAAGGGGGAGGGAGGCAAAAGGCTTTTGCTGAGTTTTGCAGACTTGGCGGGAAGCCAGCTCTAACTTGCTCAAACAGTCAGAATGTTTGCGACAAAATATGATTACATGTTTATGCCTGGTTCTCCACATACAGGTGAGAAAATTAATATATGGTCTAAGACATAAAACAATGGAAACAGTCTTTATAGAGTGTGTTCTTTGAGACATGTAGTCTATAATGGGGACGTTGTTTTCAATAGAAGAGAGGGAAATGATCAGGACCTCGGGAATCCGTATCTGGGACTGAGAACACTCTCAAGGAGTGAATGGACAGAATGGAGTACAGAAAATGCTGGTAGCCCGCCCTGACTGGAACCAAAATATGGACAAAGGAAGGCAAAACATGATTGATTATCGTAATTGCATTATTAAACAAATTCAGGAGGCAGTTCCTCGGGGACAAAACATGGCCAAGGCTTTTGATTAAAGGGAAAATAAAGATGAGTCATCATCTGAGTGGTTAGAAAGATTAAAGAAAAACATACAACAGTATTCAGGGGTACAGCTAGGCAGTCCAGCAGGACAAGAATTACTGAAAGTTTGTTTTGTAACTCACTCCTGACCAGATACTAGAAGGAAATTAGAAAAGATAGAGGACTGGAATGAGAAAGGATTGAATGACTTGTTGAAAGAAGCTCAAAAGGTGTATGTCTGAAGGAACGATGAAAAACAGAAAAGTAAGAATGAGATAATGGTGGCTACAGTTAAAGAAATAAATAAACAAACCTCAGGACAAGAAGAGAAGGAGGTGCCACAGAAGGAATGTAAAAATAGACCCAGTGATCATAAAGGGCAGAGGGCTCAATAACCCAAGAGACCTACCTGGCCATTAGGAAAAAAAGGAATGGAAACAGCCCCCTCAAATACACAGAATAAGAGAAAGGTTTGTTACTGCTGTGAGAAAGAAGGTCATTTCAGAAAAGAATGTCTTAAGAGACATTCTGACATCCAAGTCTTCCAGTTACAGGAGGACTTGGGATAGGGAGGTCAGGGGCTCTACCTCCTGGGGTCGGAAATAGGAGAAGAGCCCTTGATAAATTTAAAGCTAGGACCCCAGGAGGAAGATACCATCTTTCTAGTAGACTCAGGGGCTCAGAGAACTTGCGTAATTCAACCTCCCTCGGGAATCAAGATATCTAACCAAACAGTTACTGTGGTGGGGGCAAAAGGAGAAAGGTTCGAAGTGCCTGTAGCCCCATCGGTATCAATAAAAGGAAATGGGAAAACGATTGAAGCAGATCTATTGATTACATCTCAGGTTGGGGTAAATTTGTTAGGCAGGGATCTAATGGGAATCCTAGGGGTGGGAGTAGTATCCCAAGGAGAAGAGGTGGAAGTTAAACTTCTTACCTTGAGTGAAGAACTAGGCATAGATCCTCAAGCATGGGTCGAAGATGAGAACAGGGGAGAACTGAAAATTGAACCCTTTAGAGTGAAATTGTATACGGAGATTCCTATCCACATTCAGCAATACCCCATTCCCCTGGAAGGGAGAAGAGGCCTTTTGCCGGTTACAGAAAGATTAATTCGTGATGGCTTATTAGAACCCTGTATTGTCACCATACAATACCCCCATCTTGCCAGTAAGAAAAAGCGATGGGACGTACCGATTGGTCCAAGACCTACAGGAAATCAATAAAATAGTCCAAGTACGGCATACTGTTGTTCTGAACCCCTATACCATAATGAGCAGGATATCCTCTGAATGTGAATGGTTTTTGGTGGTTGACTTAAAAGATGCATTTTGGACTTGTCCACTAGATGAAAATTCTCAGGATATTTTTGCTTTTGAGTGGGAAAATCCAGAAATAGGAAGGAAATAGCAACTTGGACAGTCCTTCCACAAGAGTTTTCAGAAGCACCTAACCTGTTTGGACAGGGCCTTGAAGCTGTAATGAACAGATTTGATCCAAAGGAAGGAATTACTATCTTACAATATGTAGATAATTTACTGGTAGCCAGGAAAACACAAGTAGAAGTGGAAAAGGAAACAGTGAGATTGATAAACTTTTTAGGGAAACAAGGATTGAGAGTGTCAAAAAACAAACTTCAGTTTGTGAAAAAAGAAGTGAAGTATCTAGGGCATATCATAAAGAATGGAGGTCGTGAACTAAGTCCAGAAAGGATAAAAGGAATCTCAGACCTCCCTCTCCCAAGGACAAAAAAGGAAATAAGGCAATTTTTGGGGTTGGTGGGGTTTTGTAGGCTGTGGATTTTGGATTATAGTAATAAAACAAAGTTTCTGTATGAGAAACTAACAAACAATACAGCCCCTGAAAAGGTTTACAGGGCAGAATATTCCTCAGAAGAAATGGAGAAATTTAAAAAGCTGAAGGAAGTTCTGACCCAAGCCCCAGTGTTATCACTACCAGACCTAAAGAAACCATTTGATCTTTATGTAAATGCTTCCGAGGGGACCGCAAAAGGGGTTGTCACCCAAAATTGGGGGCGAGTCAGGAAACCGGTGGGTTTTCTGTCAAAAATGTTAGACCCAGTAATCAGGGGATGGCAAGCATGTGTACAGGCAGTGGCTGCTACGGCCATCCTCGTGGAAGAAGCAAGAAAGCTATTTGGAGTAAAAATTAAAGTTCATACTCCACATGCAGTAAGAGCAATCTTGAGTCAAAAATCTGGAAGGTGGATGACGGATTCTCGGATTCCTAAGTATTTCCATATTAATGGAAAAAGATGATTTAAGCCTGACTACCAATTTGTGTGTAGATCCATTTCAGTTTTTGTATGAGCAGGAAGAAGCCGAGCATGATAAAGTTGAACACAATTGCTTGGACATTATTGATTACCAAACAAAAATCAGGGAAGACTTGATGGATATCCCTATAGAAGGGGGAATGCATTTGTTCACAGACAGGTCGTCAAATATAGTAGAAGGGAAACGAAAAAGTGGCTATGCAGTAGTTGATGGAAAGTATCTTACTGTAGTACAATCAAGGACTCTCCCAAGTGACTGGTCTGCTCAAGCATGCGAGGTGTATGCAGTGATTAGTGCGCTATGTATAATTGGCAGTGGTATGGGAACCATATACACTGATTCCAGGTACGTCTGGGGAGTTGCACATATATTCTGGAAAATCTGGCATAAGAGGGGAACGATGACTTCTCAAGGGAAAGATTTAAGTCATCGTGAACTTCTTGACACCTTGTTGGAAGAAGTCCAAAGGCCTCGGGAAATTGCCATTGTACATGTGAAAGGGCACCAAAGGAGAAAAGATATAATTTGCCAGGGGAAGACTTGAGCTGACCAAGCTGCCCAAGAAGCGGCTCTAAGCCACAAAGTACCTGAAGCTAAGGTTATGGCTCTGATACCGGTACCAAAAAGGATACCACAGTCAGTATTTACTGAAAAAGAAGAGCAAAAGCTATTAGAAATAGGGGTAAAGAAAAATGAGGAGGGGAAGTGGTTTCTCTCAGATGGGAGACAGACACTATCAGAAGCAATTGCGTGAGAAGTGCTAAAAGAACTACATAACAGCACTCACTGGGGAACTCAAGCCCTGGTAGAAACATTTCTAAAAGTTTATGGGCACCTAGGGGTATGTACCATTGCCAAGCAGGTAACAAGTCAGTGCATGATTTGTCAAAAAGTAAACAAAAGAGTATAAAGAGCTTACTCCCTTGGAGGACGAGAGCTCGCAATTAGACCTTTTCAAAGAATTCAAGTAGATTTTACCGAGCTATCCCCAGTACAAAGATGGAAGTATTTGTTGGTGATTGTGGATCACTTGACTCATTGGGTCGAAGCATTCCCAGTTTTAAAAGCCACGGCTCAAAGTGTAGTCAAAGTACTACTTGAGCAAGTGATTCCTAGATTTGGATTACCTGAAACAATAGATTCTGATCAGGGGCCGCACTTCACCTCAAAGCTTCTAAGGTTAATATGTGAGGTCTTGCAAGTCACCTGGCAACATCATACCGCATGGCACCCCCAGAGCTCGAGGAGGGTGGAACATATGAATCAAACTCTAAAACAAACCATAACCAAGCTAGCCCTGGAAACAGGGCTGCCATGGACAAAATGTCTACCCTTGGCGCTTTTTCGGATCAGGACAGCCCCCAGAAGGGACCTGAATGTATTTCCCTATGAGATGTTATTTGGGCTGCCTTATCCCTCATAAGAACACTCAAACCCTGACCCTAGAACTAGGTGATAAATACCTCAGGGAACATGTCACAATAATAGCCAAAAGATTGGAAAACCTTAGGCAACAAGGGCTGCTTCCCCAAACTGTTAAATTAGAGATGAAAGTACACAGCATCTCTGTAGGAGACCGGGTTTTGATGAAGACCTGGAGAGAAGAACCTCTCAAACCAGAATGGGAGGGACCCTATCAAGTGGTATTAACCACTGAAACCGCAATACGGATGGACCCACAGTACCAGAGTCAAAGGGCCTGTGGCACCTCCTTCCTCTATTTCTGAGTGGAAATGTCAAAGGGAATACCCAAAACTGAAAATAACTGGAAAGTAAATTTTCTTGCAGTTGCCAAGAGATGACAGCTATTGAAACACCACTCCCAGTGAAAGAAGCCAGGATCCTAGTGCATGGGACGGGCCATACCCGTGAAGGTTGATAGTTAGAATACAAACTCAGTGGCAAGACCAAGATATAATGTGTCCTTTTTGTAATTGTTGGTTCTATGTCAAGACTAAATGCAATACTTGTGATAAAGATATTTTAGGTTCTCAAGAAACACAGGAAATAGATTTGCATTTTACATTTCATTTGCAGTGTAGACTAACTAATTGCATAACATATAGTGACTGAAGTATTACTGTTGCCAAGCTCGAAGGTACACACAGCAGCATTTTTTTGACCTGTCATGAAGTAAAAGCAACAGAGGGCAAGACCAGGTTAGCCTCTATACTTGCCACAAGAAGATCTCCCTACCCTGCTCTCAGCTGCAACCCGATAGGCATGGGGAGTGGAAGCATATCCTATACTGGACCTCTGCTTGCCTTAGCTGTGCTCCAGCTAGTAGCCATTGCTGATGACCACTGCTCAAAGTGTCACCAAAATGCATACTATGGGACAGGTGTGATAACCACCTTTATGACACATGAATACGTAAAAGAAGTTTGTTATGATGAGAAGGAGTTGGAAACCTGTACAGTAGGTAATAGACGCTATGGGGTTGTGCTGGTTTAAAGGTAAACTGGCAGGGGAAATGAAACCAACTCAAAAGAGAGATTATAAGTCAGAATAACAATTTAATAAAATAATACAATAAGTACAATTATACAGACAATTGGTTTTAACCCACAAAACCCAAATGTATAACCCAGTACCCTGGGGCGTGAACAGAGTGGTGTTCGTTGGGCCTCCTGAGTCCAAAGTAAAAGGAGAGGGGAAAACCTGTTGGTGAGAGTGCTGTTGCAGTCTGGCCAAGAGTGGTGGTTGCAGTCTGGTTGAAAAGTGGTGGTTGCAGTCCAGTCGAGAGTGGTGGTTGCAGTCTGGTTGAGAGTAGTGGTCTGCAGTCTGGTTGAGAGTGGTGGTCTGCAGTCTTCCTCTGGATCCCACGAGTGGTTAAAAAAGTCCCAAGACTCCAAGATTATATAGCCTCCAGTTCAGGTAGGAATGCCCAGTACCTCCCTCAGGGCAGGGAGTTCCACAATGGGTATGAGGACAGGAGCATCCTCCTATCTCGCAGGCCTTTTAACACATAGTTTATAGCCTGAGGAGTCAAGTTGCTCTGGGCAGATGGTGTAAATGGTCTATTGATAACAGTTTCTGGGAAATGGCATGGAAGGCTATAAAATACACAGTTTTGGGTTACACCTATACAGTGATGAACTGGTCCCAGCTGTTCTAACTAGGACAGGGGTAGCAAAGAATTTGGAGCCAGAAGGAGCACGACTAGGATTAAACTGCCCTGTGGGTGAGACATGGATTTGTTGGGATATCACCAGCAGGTGGAGGGTCCACAACCTAATAAAGGAGGACATCATTATAGACACCGAACAAGAGACACCTAAAGATCACCTACTACTGTCACAGTTGAGTGCTTTATATTCTGAATTGACACAAGAGGAGATCAGAGATTTAGAACTCCATCAGTGGGACAAAACTTGTTTGTTGATTTGGCAGAGAAAATTGCTAAAGGACTAAATGTAAATCGCTGTTGGGTTTGTGGTGGACCTTTAATGGCAGAGGAATGGCCCTGGAGGGGTTTTAGTCTAGATGCTCGAGAAATACTCAAGGGGAATTATACTTTTTCGTGTAATAAAGTAAGTCGACCAGAAGGGTGGATATTAAGCTCCGCAGTGATTGGAAGAGATTGTATATGGAGAACAGGAGTTCATTTTGTTCACCCAGTTGGGGACCAAACTCCATGCAAAAGAACTCTGAAGACTAACTTCACTCACAGTGAGTATTTTCCACAAGCCCCAACAGGTTATTGGTCAGAAAAAGGCAACTCCAATTGTGAGTGGGATATGAGCCAGAAGGTCTACAAATGTAACAAAATCAAAATGAACCCCTTTTCTGGAATAAAAGAAATATCAAAATTTTGGAACAATGTTGATAGCACTTCCAAAGACTTTTGGAAGGCACCCAATGGGCTCTTTTGGATTTGTGGAAAAAGAGCGTATACAACTTTACCAGAAAATTGTAGAGGTTGTTGTAGTTAAGGAATAATCCTCCCTGGGTTCTTCCTGTTGCCCTTAAAAGGCAGAGATGAATTAGGGGTCCCTTAACCGGGAAAAAGGGCGCTTGGAGAAGAAGTACCCTATATTGGGATTAAAGGACACTCAGTGGGAGGAGCCCAGAAATGGGGAGAGGAAGAAGGGCCTCCTGAAAAGATTATTATGGACCAGCAACATGGGCCCAGGACGGATCATGGGGTTACCGTACACCCATTTATATGCTCAAGCGAATCATACGGCTACAAGCCATGATTGAAATAGTCATAAATCAGAATTGATGGTTGAACAGCAGCGCCAAAGTAGAGCAGCCATATATCAAAACAGATTAGACTATCTTTTGGCAGAAGAAGGAGTATGTGGAAAATTTAACACCTCAGATTGCTGTTTAAAAATTGATGATAATTATGAAGCTGTAATGGAAATAGCCTCTAATATCCGGAAAATAGCCCATGTACCAGTCCAAAAATGGAAGTCCATGCTAGATGGAGGGTGGTGGACTAACTTATTTGGAGGGGCATGGTGGAAACAAGTAGGGTTTTTCCTTTTGTGTGCTATTTCTGGGTTATTGTTTCTACCCTGTTTAATCCCATGTTTTATAAGATTGATTTCTAGTGTTATTCAGGGAATGCAACTCACTGCCATGCCTATGGATCCAAAGGCTGATACAGCAGGAGGCCCGGGGATCCAAAAGATTATGGTCCTGCACCCCGCCCCTGAGCAAACTAAAGACATGGAGAAGGAGCGGAAAACACTGCTTGAATGGGAACGCACCAAGCAAACAGAAGAAATAAACGAAGCACAAGACATATTAGCAAGATGGGAACGAGCCCGAAAGATCCAGAGACAGTTTGATGTAAAAAGCTTGTAATAAAACCATGAATAAAGAGAAAAAGGGGGAATTATGAGAAATAAATAACCTGATTTTATTACAAGCAAATGAACTGAGTAGAAAGGCCAAAGGGGGGAGGGGCTTTTATTAACCAAAGAGGGGTTCCTTTTTCTTTTTTAATTAAAATAGGTGTGGCGTGGAGTTGTAAGGTGAATGGTTCTGTCTGAACCTGACACCAGGGAACTTTTGTGGCCGGGAATAGGGAAAAATACAAAAATGTATGTAACTAAACTGATGCCTGCTCAGCTGGTGCTAAGAAAAAAACTCAGGAGCAGTTAATTGAGGGTGAGATAAGGAAAGGGTTTAATTGTGCCAAGGCAATAGATGTTACAGGACGCGGGTCAGCTGTGCTTGAGATGTTACATTTTATAATATTATCTGTCCAATTCTAAGTGTGTCCACCCCATAGCCTTTGCTCTGGTCCACCCCCAGCCCACCCCTGGAATTGGGTCTGTGGGTTTTTTGAGACCCTCTCTTCATCAGTCTTCATCTTCTTCGGCGTACAGAGGGTACACAGTCACCTAGTTCTTGACTCTGTTTTATTGTTCAGGCCTAGATATGGGTGTTCTCTAAACAGTATAGGCCTTGCCTTGACAAGAGACTAAACATTTCTACTGGATTTGGGGGTAGGATTGATATGGGAGCATGGAATGGGGTAAGAGGGTTAAGGAATGTGTAAACTAAAGGGTGCTACAGGGTAGAGGGACAAGGGCTGCTGCTTTTAAAATCTACTTCTACTACTTATAAAACTTATAAAGTTTACAAAAATTAGAAAAATAAAAAACTAATAGGGGTTTAAGGCATCAAAACAAAAATCTTCTTTGCCATGCGGTAGCCTATTGTGTACAGGGGGACCCCCCCGGACCAGGTCCAGGGGGGTACATCACAATCAATCAAAAAGAAGGGTAACACCCCCTCCTTGGTCAGAGAAATAACCTTTTAAGGTAAAAACAGCATTTAATGAATATGTAACAGCTTATGTAACCGAAAGAACTACAAAAGGTGACTACTGGTCATGTGCTTCCAGACCCTAGTGGCTTGGGACGCCCAGCATGCTGCAATAAAACCTTCCATTACGCTTCCTTTGTCTCACAGGTTTTTGCCATTTTTCTAAATTCAAAAGAGGGATTTTTCCAACACTATTACAAAGAAAACGTAGGCAAGGATATCTAGACACAGGTTTTGAAGGGTGATTTACCAAAGCAGATGCTAAAAGAAGTTTTCTTCTAAATGAAATTATTATAACATATTTGGAAACTACTTTTGCACTTAATGCAATTGGACTCCATATGAACGGTTGTATTTTGTGCTTGAGGTCATGTTATAAAACCAGGTTCTTTATGCAAGTGGTAATTACAGTGACAGTATTTTCATTAGAGTTGGGACTAATGGTTTTTCTTATCGTATTTTTTTTGCAGCAACAGTGATGGCAGCAACCCTAAAGATGTTAATTGTTACCATTATTGATCATAGTGTTTTTTGCTCTGTGTTGGTTCCTGTGCAGGTTGAAATATCTTACATACTTCTGGTAACACAACATATTCCCACTAGGAAACCCCCACCTTAACACAGACTAACCAGTTGGTCTAAATGCCCTGAAGCCACACATGAAGTTATTCCTACATGTAGTTATCATTGGCAGATCACAGCTAAAATTCTTTAATTTACAGTGTAAAGTTGCAGGATCTTGGTGCGTTTGTGCTAGCTTATAGTATCCCAAAATCTCAGGTTGTCATAGGTTTTCTTTTAAAACTCCTGTTTGAATTTTTTCCCCTTTATCACTGTGAAAGAAAGATGCGGACCAGATGGGGGGGGTGTTGGCTCACTAATTTTCCCTGCCCTGAAGGGATAGCCAGCCACACAAAAGGAGTAACTGATAGCCCAAATACCAACCTAATTGCTTCAATAGGCTTGGGGGAGATAAGTTTTTCTGGCTTCTCTTAATTTTTTTCCCCTGGTTCAGGTAGTGGTGTGAGGAGAGAGTCCCCATGTTCATTTTTGGCTGGGTCCACTTGCTTCTGGTCCCATTGACTTTGGTGTTCAGCTGCTGTCTTGCTGGGGCTAGCAGCAGCCCTGGGAAGGTCCCAGCTTGCCTCCGACCACTCACGTCCTGTGCTGTCCACTGCCTGGACTTGCCTCAGACTCATTGGAAAGCCGGCGCCATCTGCGGAGGAGTTTCTAACCTCCCTTCCCCCCGAGAATCAGTGAAAGAGTCCCTGTGGTGCTCCACTCTGGGGTCCCAGACTGTCTGCCGCTGCCGAGACCCACCATTGCCATGTGTGGTTTGTCTGGAAGTCGGCACCTCCCAGAGTCCAACAGCACCCCCTGCTGATCAACAGCAAGTAACTGCAGCCTTTACTTTTCCCGGAGTCCAACAGTGGCCCTACTCAGGGAATTAGTAAGGTCCCCTGTGTAATAAACGAAAAGAATGATTCGTGCCAACATTCCAATTAAAAGAAAACAAGTAAGGTCAGTATAACCTGGAGAAGGGAGAAAAACAAATAAATCGTTAAACTTAATTGGGCCCCCATAAAGACATAAAACAGATTACCTCCCCTTTTACCTTGTACATGAGTTATAGCTGAACCAAATTTAGCCAACAGGATGTTAACACTTTCTTATCAAAGCTATGAGAATTTACGACTTTTTGTAGATAACAGATTAGTCTAAGAAAACATCTGTTGAATTCCTGAAATAACGATGTATGATGTTTATGTTTGTGTATAATGAATATCCATGAAGTAGCTGAAATAAACGTAGGGCTAATGTCTCTTTTCGGTGTGGCAGGCCTCGGAGTAGCTAACTCCTCCTGTTCACCCAGCGCTGCATTGCTTTTATCATATAATAAATTCTAATTGGAAAATTACTTGGAATGAGACTCTGTTTCTCACACCTGGGAAAATGTTTTTGTAGGTGCTGTAGTTTCAAGAGTGCAGGACTGCCAGACTGGCAGGATGCTTCTCTGGGATGCCTGGTTCTGCTGTCTGTAACCAGCACAAGATGTAGTACATAACTGATTAATTTTCTTTACAAATAAGTGAGGTAACAAGTTGCATAACACTGCACATACATATATAATGGCCAGTCTTCACGAACGAAGATTTTGGGAAAGGTCTTTTACCTTTCAAGCCTGCGCAATGGATTTTTTAGGTGAGACACAGCATGCGCTGAACTGAGCCCACCCTTTAATCCTAAGGTTCATCTGCCGGGGCCAAGCAAGCTTGGACAATGGCAGTGAGGTCCTCAGGACGTAGGTTTGTTTAGAGTGACCTTCTCATAGATGGATGGCCTCACAGGGCTAACGAGCTCCATCTGCCCGGGGGACTGGGGAATCGAACCTGGGTCGCAGCAGTGAGAGTCCTGCATGCTAACCACTAGGCCACCAGGGGTCCCACTGCACATACACACTCCTGAAGAAGTGTGCCTTTAAACATGATATCTGTGGTGGGTTGACCTTGGCTGAATGCCAGATGCCCACCAAGCCGCTCTATCATTCCCCTTCTCAGCAGGACTGAGGGGAAAAAAATACGATGAAAGAAACCTCAGAGGTTGAGATAAAGGCAGTTGACAAAAGCAACAGCAAGGGTTGCATGTGCACAAGCAAAAGGAAAAAAGCCCCAAAAGCTTTTATTCTCTACTTCTCATCAGCAAGCAATGTCAGGACACTTCCCAGGAATCAAGGTTTCAGCACAGATAGCAGTTGCTCCAGAAGGCAAACACTGTAAATAACAAATGCCCCCACTTCCTCCTCCTTTGCTTAGCTTTTATAGCTGTCATACAGTATGGAATATCCTTTTGGTCAGTTTGGCATTAGCTGTCCCCTCCCAAGATTTTGCCCTTCCCCAGCCTACTGGTCAGGAAGTGGAATGTTGGAGAGACAGTGCTGATGCTGTGCCAGCACTGCTCAGCAGTAGCCAAAATACTGGTGTGTTATCAACACCTTTCTAGCTACCAATGGAAAGCACAGCACTATGGGAGCTGCTATGGGGAAAAATTCACTCCATCTCAGCTAGACCAAATACAATACCTTAAAGGACCAAACAAACACCTTTTGAATAGCAATTACAAAGAAAAATACATGTAGGAGAATTAGAGACCCCTTTATATGTGCCTCCTAATAAGAAGCAACAAAATACTTTCCCAGGAATAATTTGTCTGACAAGAAAGCATCTTCTCTTGAGTACTAAAAGATATGTTACAAGCTCCAATGCCTCTCTCGTATTCACTTATTGCATTCTAGATTACTTGGATTTTTGGTTTTAAGTCATTGTGACACATTTTCTATGGGAATGGGATGATCTGAGTCATGTTGCTAGCTGTGAAGCTAATAGATATTTGCTGTGAATTTTGTGAAGTTTTGAAACATGCTCAACATTGGACTCAGGTATGAAAGTGGTAACAAGATATCTGTTATTGCACTCCATTAAAGAGTTCAGTAAGGCTTGTATAATTAAATGCTGAGACCTAAACATCTCTGCAGTTTCACAGCAAACAACCACTATTAAAGTCTTTTTAACCGTTATAAAAAAATAAAGAGAAAAAATCTGCGTTTAAATACAAAATTTTCAGGAAGTTTTTTTTATATGTCTTTATTTTCTTTTCCTTTAGCTGTAAATAATTTTAATATGAAAAAATGAAGCAACCATTTGACAGGTTTTATACAGTATTAAAACAGAAATAACTGGGCTTTTGGGTAAAAAGAAAAAGTTAACAGAAGTGAACTGCGTCCTTGAAAACAGAACAAGAAAATCACCCACAAAGTCAAGAGAAAATGTATATTTACCAGCAGGCTTTCTCAGATTAGCTTTACTATTTGCTGTGGCAATCAAAGATGTTTACATCTTTAGTTGTCTCCCCTGTGCCTCTGTCTGAGGCACAGGAAATTTGCGTCCACATCTTACCCCCTCCCCAAATTGCTGTCCTGTGTTTTAGCTCTAGCTCACTTTTATCATCAGTTTAGGCTAAGATGGCAGGCTAAGATACATTTCTTCAATGTAAGTAACCTCTTCAGTGTAAGTAACCTCTGGCAAAGGCACAGGATGAGCAATTCAGGGCAGTAATATCTTAAACCTTGATAACGAGAATAGCTAGTGCTTGTCTTACCGTGCCCCACTGGCAGCAACACTGCTGGAGAAAGACTAGCACAACATAGAAACCTAGCTACTAAAACATTTGTCTAATTCTTTTCAATATCAGGCTGCTTAACAGATTGCTTTTTTTTCTTTCTGGTCAACAACTCAGTGGTACTGCAGAGCACACAGTGCTTTCAGAGCAAAGCTATTATTAAACAACAGGAGAGAATCAATAAAAAGTGGGAAAGGAAAAGAAGTGAGGAATAAAAGTCTCACATTTGAAATATTATATTGTGTCCAGGGGTGGGAGCAGTGTTATGTGGAGCCTACTTTCTGGCTTGGTTTGGTCGAGATCATGGGGGTGAAGGCCATGGGGCATTGAATAGATTTCAGAATCCTAGAAGGTAATGGGATTTGAGAAAGCTTGCTTCATCCTCCTCTCCTTTTTCCCAGGTACTGTGAGAGACAGTATCGAAAACTTTACTGAAATCCAAAAAGATGACATCAACTGGCTTCCCTTGATCAACTAGGTGGGTTACCTTATCATAAAAGGAAATCAGGTTTATAAGCAGGACTTTCCTCTCATGAAGCCATGCTGGCTGTGACCAATGACTGCGTTGTTGTAGTGGGTTTCTGTGGCTGGGTTCTGGTAGCGGGGGGAGCTACAGGGGTGGTTTCTGTTAGAAGCTGCTAGAAGCTTTCACTGTCCTATGAAAAGCCAATGATAGCCAACTGCAGGAGGGATTTCCTGCTGCTGGCCAAGGCTGAGACAATGAGATGCGCTTCTGTGATAACATATTTAAGAACAGAGGAAGAGAAGGTTGTTGCACAGAAGAAATTCCAGTCCGGGAGAACAAGCAGTCACCAAGCTCGGTGCAGCCGGAGGGGGGGGGGGAAAGCAGGGGGAGCCTTTCCCCCACCCTCCCAGAAGCAGGGCAAAGACTTAGAACTGAAGCCTCTGCAGCCCATAAAGAACCATTGGAGTGCAGAAACCCTCCTGCAGCCTATGGAGGAGTCTATGCTGGAGCAGGAAGATACATGAAGGAGGCTGTGACCCCCTGTGGGAGGCCCAAAATGGAGCGAAGTGCTGCTGAAGACTTGTGACCCATGGAGAGGGAAGCCCAGGCTGGACCAGTTTTTTCCGGGTAGGACTTGAGGCCCCCATGAGAGACCCATGTCAGTACAGCTCAACCCATGAAGGACTGCACCCCTTGGGGAAGTCGTCCACAGGGCAACAGATTGAAAAAAACTGTTGCCCGAGGGGTGGATGGACTCACGCTGGAGAGGTTCATCAAGGACTGTCTCCTGTGGGAGAGACCCCACGGAAGCAGGGGAAGGACTCAGAGTTGCAGAGACCCCCCTGTAGCCCGTGGTGAAGACCATAGTAACGCAGATGTCCCCCTGTAAACTATAGAGAACCTTTGGACTGCTAAGAGCCGACTGTAAAAAGCTGCTGCCCGAGGGACAGACTCAAACAACAACAAACCCCCCTTTTCCTGTCCCCCTGCACCACTGGGGGAAGGAGGGAAGACCTGAAAAGAAGGAGGGGTGAGGGGAAGGGGAAGGTGTTTTATGACTTTTATTTCTCACTCTTTAGCTCTTATTCTGTTAGCAATAAATTTAAGTTTTATCCTCACTCTGAGTTTGTTTTGCCTGTTAACACTGCCTTCTCTCAATCCTTATCTCTACTCATGAAATTCGTTTACTGTTTTTATTTTCTTCCTCTCTCCTCTGTCCAGCTGCAGAGGGGAGGAGGGAGGGTAGTGGAGTGGTTTTAATAGGACCCTGGCATCTGGCCAGGGTCAAACCACGACAGCCAATTAGGAGTAATAGTAACACCTCTGTGATAACATATTTAAGAAAAGAAGGTTGTTGCGCAGAAAGAATTCCAGCCAGGGAAGAGTGGGGTAAGAACATGGGAACAGTAAGGTAGACACTAAGGTCAGTGCAGAAGGAGGGGGAGAAGGTGCTCTAGGCGCCAGAGCTGTGGCCCCTGCAGCCCATGGTGAAGACCATGGTGGAGCAGGCTGTCCTCCTGCAGCCCATGGAGGACCATCAGGGTGCAGAGACCCATCTGCAGCCCATGGAGGAGCCCATGCTGGAGCAGGTGGATGCATGAAGGAGGCTGTGACCCTGTGGGAGGCCCAAGATGGAGCAGGGTCCTGCTGGAGACCTGCAGCCCGTGGACAGAGGAGCCCACTCTGGAGCAGGCTTTTCCTGGGTAGGACTTGTGGCCCCTGTGGGGTACCCACACCGGTACAGCTCATCTGTGAAGGACTGCACTCCATGGAGGAGTGACCCACGGGACAGCAGTTTGGGAAGAACTGCTGCCCGAGGGATGGACTCACGTTGGAGAGGTCCATCAAGGACTGTCTCCCATGGGAGAACATGGAAGAAGGGGTGAGGGGAAGGTGTTTTTGAGACCGTTTTATTTCTCACACTTTGGTTCTTATCCTGTTAGTAATAAATTTAAGTACTATCCCCACTTTGAGTCTGTTTTGCCTGTGAAGATAATCAGTAAGTGACCTCTCCCTACATGTGGGGCACCGAACTTCGACTGAAAACCTACATTAGGCGAGTTTAGCATATCCTGAATCAGGCGAAATATCGGTAAACTCCGGTTCTCGTATTAATTTTCATAATACGGGAGATTTTCACCGAAAAAAACTAAGACGTCTGTAAATCGTTGTCTCAGCGGAATCTGAGAAACGCAGTTAGTATAGTGAGCTCAAAAATATTAGGGAAAAGTGCATAGGAACAAAGAAGAAAGAAGAGAAGAAGAAGCCGAGAGACCGGAACGGCGGGCAGCCGGAGAGAGCAGAGCAGGGTCTAACATCCACCGGAGCGGTGAGTGAGGGAAGCAGCGCCAGCATCCAACACGCGGCCGAGGCTGCTCCCTGGGAGGCGGCGAGCCCCGCGTCTCGAAACACTCGAGCGGCGGAGCACGTCGAACCCTGCCGGGAGCCCCGCTGCCCGCCGCCTCTGCCGCAGCTCAGCAGGGTGCGCAAAAGCGGTGCCGCTGCTGCTCTAACACTCCCAGCCCCACCACCAGACCCCGGGAAGCCCACACCGGCGCACCCTTCCGCCCAGCGGGAAGCGCCGCAGGGCCGCGCAGCCTGCTGCCGCCCGCGTCTCCCTGCTGCCCCTGCCGGCCCCGCGCCACGCTTAAAAGCCGTGTGGAACCCGCGGAAACCGCGCCGCGAACGCACTCCGGCACCCGGACCCCCCGCACCGCCCAGCGGATCGCAGGACCCTGGAGCCACCTTCTGCCGGTCCCTACCTGCCTGTAACGACAGCGCAGAACCTCCACGCCGAGGAAAAAACCACCAGGAGCAGCGTAGACCCTGAAGGAACCTCCGCCACTTCCCCGCCGCCTGCCGCCGGAGCCGCGCCAGAGCCCACACCGCGCCGAGGGGCCGCCCCGCCGCCGTTCGCCACCGGAGCCACCGCCCCCAAGGCGCAGGAGTCGCCGCCGAAGCTCGGAGAGCCACCCGGACACCAAAGGGAACGCCAAGAGAAATGATATAGTCAAATGTCTCAGATAAAATTTAGAAAATAATAAACGATTTATTGAAAATGGCAAATAAGCAAATCAGCTCGCTGGGCAGCCGGGAGGACCCTTGCCTTGCCATGGACCGCACCCACAACGGTCAAAAGCCCCTCCTTTATACCCTCTGCAACCAACTCCCCCTCAGTCATGTCAGTCTATTATTGGTCCCTATTTCGCGGGTTCCGTTGTGTTTGGTTCTGGTTTCGCGGGCTTCCCCATTACTGGATTCCTGGTTCGCGGGCTTCCCCACTATTGGATTCCCGGTTCGCGGGCTTTTAGTCCTGTTGCTGAGGGAAGGCAACGGCTGCTCCTGTCCTCACGACCAGCCATGTTGGGGCTTTTTCCAGAAGGGTCTATCATAACTCTGGGGCTAACACTTCACAACTTTGTTCCCTGAAAACATACTCAGAACAGACACTATAAAACAACAGGATAGCTGACAAGCCTTGTAACTACAGTGATTCAACACTCTCTGCTATTCAGCACTTAATGATTCCACAGGAATATCAGCTTAAACAACAAGCTTAACTTAAGCTTAACAACTAATTTATTTGTAAACTTTATTAACTCAGAACTTTATTAATTCAGAACTCATTTGATGAACAAATTATTCAATTTACTTATCACAGAAAGAAAGCTGCGGAAAAACAACCGATCGAGAAAAGCAACTCAGCAGCCAAACAAAGAACCTCTGACCACGTGCGTCTACAGCGCCGAGACTTAAGGTAAAAGAAAACATGGGAAACTTTTTTCCCACCGAAATCTCACAAGACACAGACGCACTAGCCATTCTGCTAAAACCATACCACATACAAGCCACGAGGGCCGAACTAACAGAGCTTGTACGTTTTATTAAAGCAGCAGTTCCTGAATTGCCGTTAGTAGAAGCTCTACACATAGAAATTTGGCATAAAATAGGAAACCTCATAAAACTGAAAGCCCGGGGGGGGGACCCCCAGGCTAACAATGCCTTTTCAGCCTGGCAAATCATAATGTCTGCACTGCACAGAGCCCACGAACGGACAATACAAGCATCCAACACCAACACACACTCCCCTTCCCACACTGCTAGCAGCAGCCCGACTTCTAGGCATAGGAACACAAACGCACGAGGTCCACCGGGGGGAGGGGAAAGAGCCATTTGTGAGTAAAATTACGGGTCGAGAGCCGAGGGCCACGGGGACACAGGTCGCCGGGAGGGAACAGAGCCTGAATTGCGAGATCCCAAGCCATGGGATAAACACACGGGGCTCTGTTACAGCGATGAGGGAGGTAACCCAGCCTATATGCCACCCCGCGCTGCAGATGACCGCCGCCCACGTGTCCCGGGGTGGGTGCCGCCATCTTGCCCACCACACGGACCGGAAACTGATCCCTCTCTTCCGGCCCCAGCGCCGCCCCACTCCAACCACCGGCACGAGGGGGGGCAGGGCCCATCCCCTGCGCCGTGTCCACCACCCACCACCACCCCCCCACAGGGAACGGGGCTTACTGGGGCCACAGGGGGAGAGGCATGGGGGGATGAGGAGGAGGGACCAGGGAT
The DNA here is from genome assembly GCF_003984885.1 of Neopelma chrysocephalum. NCBI lineage: Eukaryota > Metazoa > Chordata > Aves > Passeriformes > Pipridae > Neopelma > Neopelma chrysocephalum. The sequence continues at coordinate 108,193 of NW_020925243.1, forward strand.
GGTTCCGTCGGGAGGGAGCGAGGGGGCAAATGGGGAAGGATCGGTTGATAGGTGGGGACTGTGTCGAGAGGAAGCATTACGGGTGGGAGATTTGCAGGTAATTAATGCATGCCCAGTCATTATTCGCCCACGTCAGGCCCCTCAGTTCCAACCTCTGCCACATGAACTGGCAAAGGAACTGAGGCGACTGGTAAGGGAAACTGGCGTTTCCTCGGCTAACACTCTTGCGTTTTTAGAGACACTAAGTTCCACCTATGTTTCTATGCCACACAATTGGAAGACTCTACTAAAAATAAGTCTTACTAACACTCAGTACAACGTGTGGCTAACCGATTTTCGGGAGAATTGCTCTGCGTATGCTAATGACCCACAAGCAGGCATAACAGCACATCAACTAACCGGGGTTGGAAATTATAGTTCAACAGATGCTCAGTCTGGGTACCGTAGAGAAGTATACGAGGTGATAGCTAAGCACGCCCTAAGAGCTATGAGAAGGTTACCCACATCAGAACGAGACACCAATTTATCATTCACAAAAGTAATACAAGGCCCGACAGAACCATACTCCCAATTCTTGGGTCAGCTGCAATCTGCCTTAGACAGGCAGATTGAAAACGATGAAGCCAGAGAAATACTTAACAGGCAGCTGGCTTTCGAAAATGCGAACCCAGACTGTAAAAGAGCTTTGCAGGCCCTTCCTAAGAGGGAGAGCTGCAGCATTGCTGAGCTGGTTTGCACCTGTCAAGGGGTTGGCTCAGTGGGACATCAGACTGACTCGTTAGCAACAGCACTAAGTGCCCAGCTAAGAGTGCAGGAAGGAGCCAGACCCAGAAGTGGTTGCTACATCTGTGGTGCCCCCAACCACTTTCAAAGAGATTGTCCTAGGAGACCCTTAGCATTAGCACCCCGCAAGCACCCAAAAGGGAGGAGGGGGCCAAAAAACTGGAAGCGAGGGGCGTTGTCGCACGCCCCGGTACAACAAATAAATGCGACACAAGGGAACAGGCTAGCAATTTGTGCCCCCCCACCTCAGCCAGCACTGGGTTGGACTTATCCAACCGGGACTCAGTCTTCATGACTTCTACAGAGGTAGTGCTAATCCCAACTGGGCTTAGGGGTCCCCTTAGCCCAGGGGTACACACATTACTGATTGGAAGGTCGTCCACTACCAAAATGGGTTTATTTGTGCTGCCTGGAGTGATAGATTCTCATAGTGAGATTCAAATAATAACCTGGACCCCTTCACGCCCATGTTTCATTCCAAAGGGACAGAAAATCGCCCAACTAATCCCCTTCTACAGTGCGTCGCCTGCTGGGGAGGGGGAGCGGGGTTCAGGGGCCTTCGGTAGCACAGGACAGCCACAAGTTTACTGGGCAGCAGCCATCACAGCCACACAGCCGCTCATGACGTGCCAGGTTAATGGGCACAGATTTACAGGCCTTGTGGACTCGGGAACCGATGTTTCCATCATAAAGGACTCCGAATGACCACTTGACTGGCCCACTGTTTGCCCAGCTGCAACCATTCAGGAGGTGGGAAGCACACAAAGGCCCAGACAGAGTGCTCAAGCACTCTCTGTCTTGGGGCCAGAGGGACAATTAGCCAAGGTAGCTCCTTTTGTTGCTCCCATTCCATGTACACTATGGGGAAGGGATGTTCTTGGGCAGTTCAGCACAGTCATGCAAATTCCTCCTGCAAGCAGCCAGGTTTTTCAATAGGGGCCATTGGTCAGTTGTCCCAAGCACCGATTAAGCTGGCCTGGAAAAGCGAGCAGCCAGTCTGGGTGGACCAATGGCCTATGAAAGAGGAACGGCTTGAACATTTAAGAGAGCTTGCAAGGGAACAGCTAGAAGCAGGACATATTGTGCCCACAACCAGCCCCTGGAATACTCCCTTGTTTTGTATTCCCAAGAAAAGTGGAAAGTGGAGAATGCTGCAGGACTAAAGGGCAGTAAACGCAGTCATAGAACCATTGCATTGCATTGCATTGCATGCATTGCATTGCATTGCAGCCTGGACTGCCCTCACCCGCTATGCTCCCAGCAAATTGGCCACTAGTGGTAATTGATTTAAAGGACTGTTTCTTTACCATCTTCCTACACCCTGAGGATGCACCAAGGTTTGCTTTCTTCATCCCGGCCCTGAACAATGCACAGCCCATGCAAAGGTATCACTGGGTTGTCCTTCCTCAGGGGATGAAAAATAGCCCTACAATATGTCAAACAGTAGTGGCAACTGCTATTCATCCCATCAGAAGGTGTTTTCCCTCTGCTGTCATCTATCATTATATGGATGATATCTTAATTACCATGGCCACAGAACGTGAACTGCAAATTGTTGTTACTGCTCTAAAAAATGCTGTCCAAGATGCAGGGTTACAGGTTGCTCCAGAGAAAATCCAGCGATCGCAACCCTGGACTTACCTTGGATGGAAAATCACGCAGCAGGAAATTTCTCCACAGCCACTGCAGCTCGAGGTAAAAAACACTTTAACTTTACACGAGTTGTGTGATAGTCAATAAAGACAAAAAGAGATAATTTGCTTATCAAATTATACTTGTAATACTGTAATTGTGAACTGTGATGTTATGTTATCATGAAAAATTATATTCTACTATATTACCTCTAGATGTTAGCTATCTATGTAGGAAAGTATTCTCCCTAGCAACTGTCAAGAAGACATAAAGCAGAAGGGCTCTAACAACCAAGACACCCTTGGCCGACACAATCTGATAAGAGGAAGGAGGCGGCCAGACTTGTTAAGAAAGAAGGCGCCAGGAGAGACTGATAAGGAAGACAAGAAACAGGGAAAAGATTCCCTGGTAACAAAGACAGAACATGCGCAGAATGAACTGGTAACTAGAAACCTGGGAGGGGATTTGGGGCTATAAAAAGAAAAATTGAAACTTATTGAATTTTGCGGAATATATGGGGAAGCAAAACCCCATCCGCCCAGCGCTGTTTGCCCATCTGCCTTAAATAAACTTTTGTAAAACTTTAAAAGAGTTTTGCTCTTGTTACTGATAACAAGTTGCAAAAACTTTTGGGAACCATCAACTGGTTAAGACCTATTCTAGGCATAACCACAGAGGAGCTACACCCTTTATTTGAGCTGCTAAAGGGGGACTCAGACCTAACGTCTAACAGGTCTCTGACAGCAGAGGCAAAGCAGGCGTTAGACATTTGTGCCAAGGCAATAGAGGGCAGACAAGGCAGAAGGAGAAATCCTGAACTGCAAATCTGCCTTGCCCTTGTTCCCAGCAGGTACCAGCCATTTGCAGTTTTGTTTCAGTGGGATCAGACTGAAAAAGACCCACTGCAAATTCTAGAGTGGCTGTTTCTGCCCCACACACCACCTAAAACTGTGTGGACTACTAATGAAATGTTTGCCAAACTTGTCATTAAAGGCAGAGGATGACTACAAGAACTGGATGGGAGAGATCCTGCCATCATCTACATCCCAGCTACAAAGGACAACTTCGATTGGATGCTAGCTGAGGACACAGGATTCCAGGCTGCCTTGGCAGGCTTTGACGGTGACATTTCAATTCGTCTCCCTAAACACAGATTGTGGGCAGAAATCGGTAGTTTACCTTTAAAAGCCACAACCAGATGCAAACATGAACCAGTGAAAGGCCTCACGGTTTTCACAGATGCATCTAGAAGAACGTGAAAAGCTGCAGAGACTTGGGTAAACCCTGACACAGAACAATGGGAAGGAGAGGTACAGACCATGAACCAAAGCTCTGTGCAAGTTCTGGAACTGGCTACCATTCGTATTGCCTTGGGGAAATTTTCTGAACAACCTATTAATATTGTAGCTGATTCCTGTTATGCTGCAGGGTTAGTGTCCCGTCTCGAGAGTTCATTTCTTCAAGATGTCTCTAACCCTTACCTGTTGTTTGAAATGCGTTCTGTTTGGTTTCTTGTCAATCATAGAAAGTTTGATGTCTATATAATGCACACAAGGTCACACACTGACATGCCAGGGCCAATAGCTGACGGGAACAGAGAGGCTGACAAAGCAGCAATGTTTAACACCGTACCTAGAGTCTTAGAGCAAGCGAAACTGTCTCATTCATTTTTCCATCAGAACGCACATTCTCTGAAGAGACAATTTCAAATAACACTCAATCAGGCTCGAGACATCATCATGTCATGCCCAGACTGTCAGAAAATCACACCCATGCCATCTCAGGAAGGCGTTAACCCCAGAGGGTTAATAGCAAATGTGATTTGGCAGACAGATATCACACACATCTCTGAATTTGGCACATTAAAATATGTACATGTAACAGTAGATACCCACTCACAATACATAACTGCCACAGCACACATGGGGGAAAAGGCCAAGGATGTGATAAGACACTGGCTCAGTTGTTTTGCTACCCTTGGTACCCCAAAACAGATTAAAACCGATAATGGACCAGCTTTCATCTCAGAAAAGGTAAGAAATTTCCTGTCAGACTGGGGAATTTCACATGTCACAGGTATTCCACACTCCCGCACCGGACAGGCAATCGTGGAAAGGGCACATCGCACACTGGAAGACATGTTAGCTAAACAAAAAAAGGGGGAATCAGTCTGTAGCCCGCAAGAGCATCTGTGGAAAGCCACGTATGTTATCAATTTTTTGAATTGTGACAGCGCTGAAAGAAGCAGGTACAAAAGGCAGCACAGGCCTCAGGTTTTCACCTCTCCCAAACCACCGGTCATGGTAAGAGATCTGATTTCAGGGCAGTGGATGGGACTGCTAGACCTCGTGACCTGGGGGAGAGGTTATGCCTGTGTGGCTGCAGGAAAAGAGCTGAAATGGATTCCTTCCAGGTGTGTTAGACCCTACCTAGGTAAGCAACCACAGCAGCAAGAACCAGAGTAACGCAGAAGTTATAAAAGAGTTATGTTTAAGTTTCAGGTTTACATTTAAGGACAACCAGTGTGGCAAAAAGCAGACTATAAAATATCCGTGAATGTGTGTATGATGAATGTATGACGGCTGTCAGTGAATGCATGTGTGAATGAATAAGAGAGTTGTTTGACTGGACAAGTGTATTAAACACAAAACACCTCACAAAAATAACACTACCTCCGCCACATGGTCGCTTTAAGAGAATTTAGTTTTGCAAAGCTTAGCCTGTTTCTTAAATAAAGTTGAACTCCCCAGTTATTTAAAACCCTCAGATTAATAAAGATTATAAGTATGCACGGTTGGGCTAAGACCCCTAGGTTAATAAAGTTATTTCTCCAAGTTGCACTACCCTTTAGGAATATAAGAAAGTTTTAAAAGGTCTACAATAGATGTATAAGAGGCCAAAGCAAGCGATGTGCTGGGTCATTGCAAGCTTTGGTAGTTTACAATGTACTGTTCTGATTGTTTGCACTGTTGTTTTTGCACTGTTTTCGTGACCATAAATAATTGAGAAGGGGGTAATGTAGGAGGTGTGTCCAAAGGTACAGGGGACGTACCGGGGCAGAGAAGCCCAAGGGGACATGCGCAGGGACAGATAACCCCATTGGTTAGAAGGTCACGTGGTTTTAGGGGATAAAAGGAGGCGCCGAATTTGAAATAAACCTCTTTGATTTCCACCTCACAAAGAGTGTACAGCATTCTTTATCGTATAAAGACCAGCACCCTACATCTCCCAGCTCTTATCTCAACTCATGAATCCTTAGCTGTTTTTTTCTCTCTCCTCTGTCCAGTTGCAGAGGGAGAGTGAGAGAGTGGCTTTAGTGGGTACCTGGCATCTGGCCAGGGTCAACCCACTACAGTTGTCTTTCAGGTGTTTTTCAATACTTTCCAGAATAATCTTCTCTAGAACTTTTCCAGGCACTGAAGTGAGACTGACAGGCCTGTAGTTTCCAGGGTCCTCCTTCTTGCCCTTCTTGAAAATCGGGACAACATTCACCAACTTCCAGTCAGGTGGGACCTCTCCGGATTCCCAAGACCACTCAGAAATCATCGAGAGAGGTTTTGCGATGACATCAGCCAGGTCTTTGAGGATTCTTGAATGAATCCCATCAGGCCCCATAGATTTGTAGGGATTCAGCTGGAGTAGCAGTTCCCACACAATTTCAGGGTCAACTGGGAGTTGATCATTCTAGTAGCCATGGTCCTCCAGCTCAGGGCACTGAGACCCCCTTGGTCCATCATCCGTGTTGAAGACAGAGGCAAAGAAAGCATTAAACACCTCTGCCTTGTCTCTGTCCCTGTTTGTGAGGTGACCATCCACATCCTGTAACTGGCCGATGATATTTCTATACTGCCTACTGCCATTAATATATTTGAAAAAACTTTTTACTCTCCCCCAAATTTCTGCCCAGCTTCAACTCCACTTGAGCTTTGGTCGCACGAACTTTCTCCCTACAGCGGCAAGCAGCATCTCTGAATTCTTCCTATGTCACTTGTCCTTGCTTCCACTGGGCATACACCTTCCTTTTTTGCCTTATTTCCAAGAGAAGATTCCTGTTCAACCAAACTGGCCTTCTGCCTCACCTGCTTGATTTCCAACATTTGGGAATTGCCTGCTTCGGTGCCCTTAGGAGGTGATGTTTGAAAAGTGACCAGCACTGATGGACCCCAGCACCTGCAAAAACATTTTCCCAGGGGACATTACTGACTGATTCCCTGAGCAGCCTGAAGTCCGCTCTCCTCATGTCCAGAGATGAGGTTTTGCTGGTGCTTTTCCTCCTGTCAACAGAGATTTTAAACTCTTTGTGGTCACTGTGGCCAAGACGGCCACCAATTTCCACTTTGCTCACGAGATCCACTCTGTTGACAAGCAGCAGATCAAGGAAGGCATCTTTCCAAGTCAGCTCCCTTAGGACCTTGTGCTGGTTTAAAAGTTAACCAGCAGAGGAAATGAACTCAACTCAAAAGAGAGATTATAAGTCAGAATAACAATTTATTAAAATAATACAATAAGTACAATTATACAGACAGACAAGTGGTTTTAACCCACAAAACCCAAATGTATAACCCAGCACCCTGGGGCATGAACAAAAGTGGTGTTCCTTGGCCCCCCCCCGAGTCCAAAGTAAAGGGAGAGGGGAAAAACCTGCTGGTGGGAGAGCTGCTGCAGTCTGGTCAGAAAGTGGTGATTGCAGTCCAGTTGAGGGTGGTGGTCTCAGTCTTGTTGAGAGCGGTGAGCTGCAGTCTGGTTGAGAGCGGTGGTCTGCAGTCTTCCTCTGGATCCCACGAGTGGTGGAAAGGTTCAGAAACTCCCAGTTTATATATTCTCCAGTTCAGGCGGGAGTGCTCAGTCCCTCCCTCAAAGCGGGGAATTCCATAAAAGGGTATGAGGACAGGAACATCTTCCTACCTTGCAGGCCTCTACTGATAACAGTTTCTGGGAAATGGCATGGAAGGCTATAGAATACACAGTTTTGGGTTACACCCATCCAGTGATGAATTGGTCCCAGCCGTTCTAACTAGGACAGACCTGTTCCATGAAGGTGTCACATGGGGGAAAATCGAGGGCGTCGGAGGGGGCTGTGATTGGAAGTGGCTCCCCCCCTTTCGGAATCGCGGAAGGGGAAACCACAAAAGCCCTGCAGGTGGGGCCTCAACCCTAGTAATGGAGGAGAACCCCTTTCGTTCCCCAGTCATTGCCGAGATAGCAGCAGAGGGAGGGGGGTGGGGAAACCGCTCTTGGTAACCTGAGTAGCAACCATGTCAGTGCTCGCTGCAGCTACCCCCCTTTTTGGAACAGAAGCAGTGGTGGCTGTACCAGTTGTGACCACGCCGCTTGCAGCGGCGGAAAAGTCCAGCGTGGCGCTGCCTGCAACAGCCAAAGTGCCCACAATGGCAGTGCTGGCAGGAGCGGCTTCCACCTCCGACAGTCCAGTGGCCGCGGTAGCACCTGGAGGCCTTCTCCCTCGCATATTCGGAGAGACCAGCCACCTGAGCCTCTGACATAGGTCTGACTAGTGGGACACCTTTCACAATGCCTCCTTTTACCTCCTTGTATTATCAACAACTCTATCTCCATAGGAACTTTCTCTTATGACCTCCACTCCTTTTCCCACTCTCGGTGATGATACCACTGCCATAATAAAAATGTAGGAGGTCCCAATGGAATGTCTTCTATCGATTCAACACAACCCATGATAACAACTATTAGGCAGGAAAAAAATGGCAGAGAAAAATTTCACTGGGTCTGGGTTTTGAACCCAGGCCCTTTTGGTTACTAAACTAAGACCTTGTGCCACCACGACTTCAAGCAAGGGCAACCTCTACAGGAGAGGTCTTTAAGAGAGAGCATCCTCTTTCTCTTTCGGCCATACCATGCCAATCAAAAAAAACCCCTAGCACATCCAGGGGGTGGTGCAGCCTGTGGCTGTTGCACCTCCCTCGCCTTACAGAAGTCTTGGGAGGATGGGTCAGTTAACCTGCACCCGCCCAGGTAAAACGCCAAGTAGAGAACTCCATGAAACAGACCCTACGCTGGCTGGCCAAGCCACTTCTGGGTCCCGTTTTCGCCCACGGACTGGAGAAAAACAACCGACTTTCACAACACCAAGGGATCCTGTAATAGGGTGAGTTCGAAGGATGCCGAGACTGAAACCAAACACTGTTGAAAGCTCAACAAAAACCAATATTTATTACAAAGAAGTGACCAAGTAAATGGGAACCCGAGAGAAAGAGAAACAATGAGGGAATACAACACCCTACTCACTCAAGTGTTGCTTATGAGGTTATCTTACCAACTCCAAATGCCAAAAATCCTCTGTAGCAGCTGCGTTCTCGGAGGGTCCGCAGGCTCACACGTAGTGGGCATCCCGGCAAAAGACAACGTGGTCCTTCGTGTGAAGTGAGCGAGCCCAAAATGAGCTATCTGCTTTTTATACCATTAATTGGTGATGTCTACCTGGGCAGGTGTGGCCAGCACCGCCCAGCTAGAGGCCTTCAGTCCCTCCCTCTGTTATGCAAGTGGCATCCCTTCTGCGCATGCGTGGGTACCTTGGAATTCCCCTTGAGCATGCACATTATACCTCAGGGGTCTTTTCTAATTGAGTCTAGGGGTTTACTTCATCTTTCTCCTCTTCAGTTTCTCCTTCAAGTGCCCTTGAAAGGCGATTAGCCAATCATAAGACAGCAATTAAATATAGCTTATATAAGATGCTTCCTTCAAGGACTAAGTTCTCGTTTATCAGTGCTTGTTTTCTCATAACTTGGCAGGAAAAAGATAAACTCTCACAGGTGGCTGGGCCAAACACAGACCAAAAGTATTAATGTCTAATTAAGCCCTGATACAGATCCCCAAGAAAGTCACATCCCAGTCCTAACCAAGTACTCCCCATTTCTGGAAAAAAACACTTTACAGTTGCTAGCAAAATTAACCAAAAAGAGCAGCTCTTTAGCTTACCTCTGTGGGTGGTTCTGAGGAGCTGGGCTTCTCAGGATCGGTGTGTGGGGAATTCGCCAAAATATGCCAGCAGAAGAAGAATTTCTCACAGGATTAAATTTCCCAATCTGGAGGAGTCACAGGTCTCAGGTTTCCACCTTTTGGGCACCAAAACTGATGCCTTAAGATCAGTCGGGAGCCAAAAAATTACTCACCAGGCAATTATTAGTAGAGATAAGTTATAGAGCAGTTTTTTTAATGAAGGCCTTCAATCACAGGGAGTACTGAGACGTGTGCCTGCCATGTGTCCAGGGGTTCCACAATTTAAGGTACTGTCCATCCAATCCCAGATTTATCCGCCCCCCAGATCCTCCCCAGTTCTGCTCCTGGCACATCCCTCTGGAAATTGAGTCAGAGGTCTCTAAGACCCCCTCTTTCTCATCTTCCTCTTTGTCACAGCATATACAGTCTTTTGGAGCTCCTCCAAGGTTAAGGATTTGAAGGTTGCTTTGACTATGGTGTATCTTGTTGTAGAGGCCTGGGGTGCAATGTTCTTAAACAGAATGAAGGCCTACCTTGAGAGAAGTCTAAACAAGCTAAGGAATTTAGAAAGTTCTATATGAAATGGGGAAAAGGGTTTGGATAAGTGGAAACTACTGTGCTAAAGTGTAAGGGATTATACAGCTACATTAAAATCTACATTTACTACACAACTACTTCTAAAATCTACAAAAAATTAAAAATCAAAAAAATCCATAGGCATCACTGGGATTGCAATTGTGACCAGACTTATAGTGCTGAATTGGTTACTCTAAAATATTTGTGAAGGTCTTCCAGAGACTTGGACAGACAGATAATATACGAAGAAGGGGAAGATCTGCCCTTGGGCCCATTATATCTGCTGATAACCCATGACAACAGGGAGAGAGGAAAGCAGGCAGAGAGAGAGGCAGGCTGGCAGACAGGGACAGGCAGAGAGAGACGCATGCAGGGAGAAAGAGAGGCAGGGAGGCAGAGAAAGAGAGGCAGGCAAAGGGAAGGGGGAGAGAAAGGCTGGAAGAGAGAGGGAAAGAGGGAGAGAGAGAAAATAAAAGAGCCAGGCAGAGAGAAAGAAAGACACATAGAGGCAGGCAGAGAGGGAGAAAGAGAAGGTCAAGAAAAGATAAAGAGGGGGAAAGTGCCACAGGAGGAAAGAGGGAGAGGAGCATGTAGAGACAAAGACAGAGGGGCAAGTCTGGAGACTGAGGCAGAGAGAGGAAGGTGAAAGGGGGGGCGGTGGGACAGAGAGAGATATGCACGCAGTGGGAGACAGACAGAGTGACAGTCTGGGAGAGAGAGTTGCTGTGGTGGGTCAACCTTGGCTGGCCACCAGGTGTCCACCAAGCCACTCTATAACTCCCCCTCCATCAACAGGACAGGGGGAGAAAATAGGATGAAAAGCTCGTGGGTACAAATAAAGATGGAGATCATTTGCTAATTATAATCACAGGCCAAACAGACTCAACTTGGGGAAATTTAATTTAATTTATTCCAAATTAAACAGAGCAGGACAAGGAGAAATAAGAATAAATCTAAAAGTACCTTCTCCCCACTCCTCCCTTCTTCCCAGGCTTAGCTTCACTCCTGAGTGTTCTACACCTCCCCCCAAGTGGCACAAGGTGATGGGGAATGAGGGTTGTGGTCAGTACATAACGTTTTGTCTCTGCGGCTCCTTCCTCCTCATTCTCTTCCCCTGCTCCAGTGTGGGGTCCCTCCCACAGGATGCAGTCCTTCATGACTACCCAGGAAATTGGTGGAGTTACCACCCCTGGAGGTGTTCAAAAGACCTGTGGATGTGGCACTTGGGGGCATGTTTTAGTGGTGAACGCGGTGGTGTTAGGTTAACGGTTGGACTCAATGATCTTAGAGGTCTTTTCCAACCTTAATGATTCTATGAACTTCTCCAATGTGGGTCCTTGCCCCGGGCTGCAGTTCTTCACAAGCTGCTCCAGCATGAGTCCTTTCTATGGGGTACAGTCCTTCAGGAACACCTGCTGCAGCATGGATCCCCCACAGGGTCACACGTAGACATGGTGCTTAGGGATGTGGTTTAGTTGTGGGATTGGTAGTGTCAGGTTAGCAGTTGAATTCTACAATCTTGGAGGTCTTTTCCAACCTAAATGATTCTATGATTCTATATCTATTATTCTTTTTGCTGTACTCCCAAAGCCATTTTGCCTCTCATGTCACTAACAATTGGACTGGCTGACCCTGGGTTGTCCTGTCCAGCCACCTCTTTGTTACAAGCAGGATGGCATGCATTTGTCTAACAAGGGATTTACATTTCCACTAGATATATTATTGGCAGAGTCAAGTTATGTTTGTTCCTCTATAATTCAATGATTTCCTCTGCACTACTCGGGTCTACTACTTGGCTCCATCAGGTTTAAATCTCTGTAAGATGAGTCTCTTTCTTTGCAACTGTGTGTTTCCCTTTTCTACATGATTATTCACAAATTTGGAAAACCAGTTTGTAGAGAGCTCAGCCTTAGCCTGATACTCTCAGGTTTCCTCCTGCTTTATAGCCAACATCATTATCGATTTGATAGGTAAAAGTGATTTGTTACTTACAGGAGGTCTTGTACCGCAAAGTAAGATACGCAGGTATCCCCAGAAATGCCAAGGCAGTGGAAAGAATTCAAAAAAGTTTATTTAGAAGGCCAGAACACAAGAAACCCAACAGTGTGGTTTGCGCACCGGGCATCAGGGAGGGAAAGACGAGTTCCCACCTCTCAGGGCCCCTGCCTTCCCAAGGCCTCTGTGTATGTCTGTTAGGGCTATCTCTCTCCTCTCACATATCAGAGAAGCTGAGAACTTCTCTTGCTATGAGGGGCGGGGGGGGGGAGAAAGCACTGAAACTGCCTTTGAGAAAGAGTTACCATTTAGGCAGAAAGCCTTCCTAGCGAAAACCGACTTCCTGACTTTCCGTCACAAATTACTCCACAATTGTACCTATTCCTTCATGTGCATACTCTGGTAAGCCTCTCTTTTCATCCCCCAAACTACAAATCCCAGTCACTAGGCCAGCAGTTTGAGCCATTTGCACATCCTATTGTCCTTCTAATATTCTGTAAACATATTTCAGTCCAATTATTCCAATTAACCCAAGGATTTAGGAGCACAGGTCCTGTTTGGGTACCTGCATAAAGCTCTAGAAGGTTGGTTACAAATTTATCACTGTAGCCACATTAGCAAAGGATCAGTACCCTTCACATAAGAGTTATATATGTGTAATCTCGGGAGTACTCACAACTCAACAAGATCAACTGAAGGCTATGAAAATGTTAAGGGATGTTAGGAGCACAGCTGCCTCCTTCAGCAGCCATGGCCAGAACTCTCCTGCCCAGCTGCTGGATCCTAGCCCAGGGAATCTGGAGTCTCTGCCCAGGCTGAGGGACTCAGCTGTTGCTTTCCCGGTTGCAGGCTCAACCTGCAGTGAAGCTGAGCACATATGCGAGACACACACACATACACAGGACATATAGAGGACATTGATACAGCCAATCACATAGACTGCCACAGACAAGGTGCTGTTGCCAACACCATACACATACTAGATTCACATAAAACATAAACACAGAGAGCTGGGAGGGATATAAATTCACTAGTAAAAGTGCACGTGAACATGCTACTCTCTAGGTTCACAAGCACACACATATTCGCAGATCCCCTGAGTATCAGTACGGACACTTCTATCCTCTCGCTACCCCTGCCCAGATCCTGGACTCTCTTTTCTGCAACATTACAGAGGAAGGAGGAGCATTAATGGGTGTAGAAGGGGATTTCAGGGGAGAGGTTTGAACAAATTCACCATTCAGACAGGAACCTTGAGATTGGTTCCCTTTTGGAGGGGGAAGTTTCCATTGCCAGACATAATTATTTCAAACATACCAATAATGCATTTGCCCTGGAAACTGTTCATCCAATTCGAGCTGCAAAAAAATACAGCCTATCCTAATCAAAACTGCCCACCTCAGGCCACCATTGGCTTGCAATTCCAAGGGTGGTCAATGTGGGCCAGGTATCCTGATGTAGTTCCAGTGCTCTTTTTTTAGGTAACCCCCAGGTTCCATCTATTTTCACCCAACTGGATAGCAATTCACCTAAAGGTGACCCTTTCACTATACTGTATCTGGTCCTCATTATTATGAACTCTCATCTCCTTGCCGCAAAAAAATGATCTGTCCAAACAGTACCCCCTGCACTCAAGTTCCCCAGGTGAACTCACCTTTTGCCATCAGTGGGTCCTTGACTCACAGGGGATCATAGTGGTTGGTGGAGTCAAGTGAGTTGTCAAAAGTCCCTTCTGGGGTGCCAAAACTGTTGCAGGATTCTTTATTGCTGAACAAAGAAGGAGTTGCAGACACCCTTAAGTATAGAATTACAAAAGGAAATGCTTTACTGCAATGCACATGCAGTACCCCAGCCTAGTTCTGATGGACCCTAATTTTAAGTAACACACAGGTTATATAGAATATACAGGTGGACTATCACCCAATTACAGTCCCAAGCTTATCTACAGTGGGTCAATCCTTTGTGTGGCTGTGTGATCAGAGACAATGGGCTGGGCTGGTTTTCATCCTTCTTCTGTTACATGCTCAGAACCAGTTGCCACAGGTTTATTATCAGGCAAGGTTGTCTTAACTAGCTGACCATTTGTGCTTCAGTGTCTTCCCTCCTTGAGTTCTTGAAAAGCTCGCTGAAACTAGGGTAAGGTTCATCCTATTAAGTGACCTAAGTTTGTACTTTTCTTCCCAGTGCGCCCATTGCTCAGTGGAGCAGGGGACCCAGTGATCAATGACATAATGAAATTCAAGTTACTCGATGCTTTTTTTGCTTCAGTTTTTACTGGTAAGGTCTGCTCTAGGGTCCTGAACCAGCTAGCACAGTTTGGGGGAGTGAAACAGCAGCACAGTACGGGAAGAAAGAGTTAGGGAACACTTAAGTCAATTGGATGTATATGGGTCTAAGGGACCAGATGGGATGCATCCAAGCATGCTGAAGGAGCAGGCCGATGTCATTTGGAGGCCACTGTCTATCATCTTTGAAAGTGATGCCTTAAGGTCCATCTAGTTTTTTGATTTTTCTAACTTTTATAAGCTTTATAAGTAGTTATATAGTAGAAGTAGATTTAGAAGCAGCAGCCCTTATTCCCTTACCCTTAGCACAGAAGCAACATAGATTTTCAACCCTATTACCCCATTCCATGCTCCCCATATCAATTCTACCCCCTGAATTCCAGTAGAAATGTTTAGTCTCTCTTTAAAATAGGCCTGTTTTGTTTGGAGAATGTTTGTACCTTGGCCTAAACCGCAAAAGTACAGTCAAAAACTGGGTGAATATATGCCCCCCGTACCCCAAAGAAGATGAAGATTGATGAAGAAAGGGTCCCGAAAAGACCCTCGCCTCAATTCCCCAGGGGTGGACCGGGGGTGGATCAGGGCAAAAGCCAGTGAGTGGACAAAACCTGGGATTGGACAAGCAGTATTATAAATTGTAACATCTGTACAGAGGGACTGGCACATGCGTCTTGTAATCTTATGCCTCAGAGGCACTAATTAAAACCCTCTCCTTATCTCACCTTCAAAACTAATTTGCCTCGGAGTTTTTTTCTCCCTGAATTTTCTTTTAGGCATCAAAGGCTATGGCAATTGGGGGAGGTTCCTGATGGCTGGAACAGGGCAAACATCACTCTTCCATTTTCAAGAAGGACAAGAGGATCCAGAGAACTACAGGCTGGTCAGCCTTACCCTCTTTTCCCAGGAAGATTATGGAGCAAATCCTCTTAGAAGCCATTTCTAAAGAGATGAAAGATAAGAAGATGATTGGGAGTAGCCAACATGGCTTTAGCAAGGGCAAATCATGCCTGACCAATTTCATGGCTTTCTGTAATGAAGTGACTGGAGCTGTGGAAGAGCAGAAGGCAGTGGATGTTGCATACCTTGACTTTAGCAAGCAAGGCCTTTGATGCAGTCTCCTATAGTCTTATCTTCAAATTGTTGGGATATGGGCATGATAGCGTGGATGGAAAATTAGCCAGACTGCTGAGCTCAAAGAGTTGTGATTGGTGGTACAAAGCCCAGTTGGGGGCTAATAACTAGTGGGGTCCCTCAGGGATCAGTACTGGGACCAATACTGGCATTTAATGTCTTCATGAATGATATATATGGACGATGGGATGGAGTGCACTCTCAGCAAAGTTTGTAGATGACACCAAATTGGGGGAGTAGTCAGTATGCTGGAGATCAGGGCTACCATTCAGAGGGACCTGGACAGGCTGGAGAAATGGGATGACTGGAACCTCACGAAGCTCAACACGAGCAGACCTAAGTCCTGCATCTGGAATGAAATAACTCTATGCAACAATTCAAGGCAGAGACCAACTGTCTGGGAAGCAGCTCCACAGGAAAGGATCTGGGGGTCCTGGCAGACAAGTTGACAATGAGTCAGCAGCATGCCCTTGCAGCAAAGATGTCCAACTGCACCTTGAGCTGTATTAGCAAAAGTGCAGCCAGCAGGTCCAGGGAAGTGATCCTTTCCCCTTATTTGGCACTTGTGAGACTGCATCTGCAGTACTGTGTCCAGTTTTGGGCTCCCCAACACAAGAAGGATAGTGACGCACTGGAACAAGTCTAGCAGAGGGCCACCAAGCTGATCAGGGGCTGGAGAATATGACATCCAAGGAGAGGCTGAGAGAGATAGGCCTGTTCAGCCTAGAGAAGAGAGATAAGGACAGGGAGATTACTTGTCAATTACCATCACAAGCCAAACAGACTCAACTTGGGGAAATTAATTGAATTTACTGTCAATTAATTGCAACAGAGCAGGATAATGAGAAATAAGAACAAATCTAAAACCACCTTACCCCCACCCCTCCCTTCTTCCAAGGCTCAGCTTCACTCACAACTCTTCTACGCCTCCCTCTCCCCCACCAAGAGGCACAGGGTGATGGGGAATGGGGGCTGCAGTCAGTTCATAATGTTTTGTCTTTGTAGCCCCTTCCTCCTCATGCTTTTCCCCTGCTCCAGCATGGGGTCCCTCCCATGGGATGCAGTCCTTCATGAACTTCTCCAATGTGGGTCCTTGTCCCGGGCTGCAGTTCTTCACAAACTGCTCCAGCATGAGTCCTTTCTATGGGGTGCAGTCCTTCAGGAGCAGACTGCTCCTACATGGATCCCCCATGGGGTCACAGGTCCTGACAGAAAACCTACTCCTGCTTCTCTCCTGCTTCTCTCCACAGACTGCAGTTTCTGCCAGGAACCTGGTCCTGCATGGGTTCTCCCATGGGGTCACAGCTTCCCTATAGGGCACATCCACCTGCTCTAGCATGGGGTCCTCCATGGGCTGCAGGGTGTATATCTGCTCCACCGTGGACCTCCACAGGCTGCAGGGGGACAACCTGCATTACCATGGTCTTCACCATAGGCTTCAAGGGAATCTCTGCTTCAGTGCCTGGAGCACACCCTCCCCCTCCTTCTTGCCTGACCTTGGTGTCTTCAGGGTTGTTTCTCTCACATTTTCTCACTCCTCTCTCTCCCAGCTGCTGTTGCGCAGCACATTTTACCCTGATATGTATCCTTCCACAAGCACAGCTCACCAAGCATGAGTAATATTATGACACTCACAATGCCCTTCTGGAGCGAGGCCATTCCCGGGCAGCTCCATCATTAGCTGAGGAAAGGGGAGACAGGGTGGGGTTTACTCCTCCCCGTTGCTCTTTCTCTTGGTCACGTGTAGTTGACGCTAGTCGGGTTTCCGTGCTGCAGTTGCTAGTCACCGAGAATGTGAGGTGTTGAATGCAGTATCCAGTTTGGTTGGTGACAGTGGCAACTTTTATCTCCAAATTGTGTTTTCAGGTGGCATGGAAGATGCAACAGGTGAGTCACTGGGGAGAGGGTGCGCTGCTGCTCGCATCTCTCTCCACTGCAGTGGAACCACCTTGTGCGACCTCATAAAGATTCCCGTCTCATAAAGATTCCTGCTGGTGGTGAAGGTCACGCCGGGCTGGACCACTGCTGCTTTCTGGAGCGTGAATGTCCTAGACTGTCACGGCAGCGTGGAGGGGGGTGGGGAGCACCCGGAAGAGGCAGGGAGGTGGTGGTGTACGGTAGCCGGGCTGCATCAATTCGTCCCCGCGCTCCAGACTGGGAACAGCATCTTGGGACGCGCTACTCAGTGGGAACCGCAGGAGAGACGTTCCGCCATGCTGCGGAGTAGGCGACGACTGGACATGAGTAGGGAGAATAACAACAGCACACGGCAATCTTCTGCAAAGCCTCCCGGAATCCTAGCTGCTGATCCCTTGGTCACTTTCTCTCATCCTCGCAGGCAGTGAGCTCTGAAGTACCTGCTGCCGAGGAGCTGGTGGCAGTCTACGGAGCAGAGCTTGAAAGCCTGATCCTGCTCAGGACACAAACAGGCTCGGGTTGTTTCTCTAAATTCCTGCATTGTTCCTGATGCAGGCACTGGGAAAAGGCTAAGGCTAAACAAGAGAATGCAATGGCTGCTTTCCAAATGCAACACTGTGTTTAGGTGTCTTTACTTTTGGCAGTTCCACTTTACAGAGAATCTCTTCTCGGGCTAGAAGACAAAAAAACCCCACCAAAACCAAACCCAACAAAAAAACAGAAGAGAACCATTCAGGTTAGAAGGGACTTCTGGAGGTCTCTAGTCCAACCTCCTGCTTAAAGCAGGGTCAACACTGAATTCAGACCAGCTTGCTCAGGGTCTTCTCTGACCAGGGCTTGAAAACCTTCAAGATTGGTGACTGCACAACTTCTCAGGGCCCCTGTTCCACTGCTTGACTGTCCTCATGGTGAAAAACAGTTTCCTTATAGTCAATGTGAACCTTGCTTGTTTCAATTTGTGCCTATTGTGTCATCTTCCCACTATGCAACACTGTGAGGAGCCTGGCTCTGTCTTCTTGATAGCCTCCTCATAGGTACTGGGAGGCTGCTATTAGGTGCCCCTGCAGCCTTCCTTCCTCCAGGCTGAACCAGCACAGTTCCCTCAGCCTCTCCTCATAGTGCAAGTACTCCATTCCCCTGACATCTTGGTGGCCCTCTGCTGATTCCCTTTATCAATTACTTTCTTGTATTGGGGTGCCTGAAATTTGACACAGCATTTTAGATGTAATCTAATGAGCACCGAGTAAAGGAGGATAATCACTTCCCCCAATCTACTAGCTATGGTTCCAGTAATATATCCCAGGATACTGCTAACCACCTTTGCTGCCAGGGCACAGATCTAGCTCATATTCAGCTTGCTGTTTTCCAAGATCCTTGGGTCAGTCCTTTTCAGTCTTCAGATGGTATTGATGCCAGGGGTTCTTCTTCCTTAAGGACATTTGTCCTTGTTGAATTAAATTAAGTTCCTGTCAGCCCATTTCTCCAACCTGTCTAGTTCTCTCTGAAGGCAACCCTGCCCTTGAGTGTATTTACTTATCCTCCCAACTCCTGCAAACTTGACAAGAGGAGGAGGCATCACCTCCTCCAGGTGTTTGATAAAGATTTTAAACAGGACAGGTCCCAGGATAGACCCCTGCAGTACCCCACTTGTCACAGGCATCCTAGTAGACTACAACCCATTAGCCACCACTGAGCTCAGTCACACAACTAGTTTTTAAACCCATCTAGTTTTCTACCCATACAGACTATAATATCCCAACTTGGATACAAGAATATTGTGGGATACAGTATTGAAAGCCCTGCTGAAGTCGAGGTAAATGGTATCCAGTGCTCTCCCTTCATCCACAAATCCTGACATTTTATTACAGAGGCAATTAGGTTGGTCAGGCATGATAGCCCCTCGGTAAATGCATGCTGACAGTTCCCAATCATCACCTCCTTCATGTGCCCAAAAAACATGTTCCAAGAGGACTGACTTTATGACTTTCCAAGGAACTGAAATTCCCTGGGTCAAAATTTTGTTGAGGTGGTTTTTTTTGGTTGTTTGGTTTTTTTTTAAGATTAATACAACATTTGTCCTTCTGTAGTCATCAGGGAATTCCCCTGACCTTCATGACTTTTCAAAGCTGATTAGAGAATAGCCTCACTATGAAAGCAGACAGTTCTCTCAGCACCCTTGGATGCAGCCCATCTGGTCCCATGGATTTGTACAGATTAAGTTCTCTGAAACAACCCCTGATTCAATCCTCATCCACTGGTGGTAATTTTCCTTGAACCCTGTCTCTAAGCACAGAGGCCTGGGAGACTTTGTCGGTGAAGACTGAGACCAAGAAGGCATTGAGTACCTCAACCTCATCTATGTCCACTGTCACTAGATCACCCATCCCATTCAGCAATAGGCCCACCTCCTTGTTCAGTCTTTTACTATTAAAGTGGTAATAGAAGCTCTTGTTGCCCTTGATCTGTGATCTGCAGAGTTCCTCAAGTTGCTTAAAGAAGGCTTTGTCTGCTTCCTCACCCTGTCTGTAACAAACTCCTGCCATACTATCACACTTAGCCTCTGCTTTGATCTTGTTCAGTTCCTGTTAGTTGTAAGGATAATCTTCAGAAATTGAGACCAATGTAAGCAAAGATATAGCTGTATCTTGGAAAATAAAAACAAACTGGGTAACCAAAATAATTTCCTTTATGATATTTAACTTCTGATGAAATCATACAATCAAGAAGGCCGGACTTGATGACCTTAGAAGTCTTTTCCAACCTTAACAATTCTATGATTCTATGAAATATCATAAAACTGTCAGCTCATGGTAACTGCTAGTTGTATGGAGAGCTATGTGTGGAGAAACAGGTTAAAGAATATTACATAATATTGCTATTTATTTTCCCCCAGATGGATATGCAAAGTACCGGGGGGGGGGGAGAGAGTTCACTTCAAATTTTAGTGTCTTTTGTTAAGTAGTTCAAATAGCTTTGCTTTTTTTCTTTTATTTTTATTTCAGTTGTACCATATTTTAGTTTAAAACTAAACAACCATTTTGGCACTAGCAAGTCACTCATCCACTTCTGCTTTTATTTGGCCCAACTTTTTGCTTTAACACCAAAATAGTTATAATGATTCTTCAGTGTGTTGACTACTTGTGCAAAATACTACAGTGCAACTAATACGTCTTACTTGACAGGCCTTCACCAGTATCTGTAAGAAGTATTAAGGGTTCCTCTATTATAATGAGCTACCAAGACTGAAGAATTTCTTACTTACATGCATAACTATGTCTTGAAGTGTCAGACTTGGTGGTTAATGCAGATAGTTAGGAACCATCTGTAGTCAGGTTTTGAAAAATATTGTATTGTTCCTGTTTTAAGTTGGTTGATATTGATTAAGAATTACCAACTCAAGAGCCAGCAGGCAGTAATTAGACACTATTCTAGCGATGTTATCAAATGTGAAAAATAAACAAACCCCCATAAAACCTTCTACTCCAAAGGGCCACGGCAGACCTCGATGATCGGGATGGTATCTGCATTCAATACCGTACTGATGGAAGTCTAGTCAACCTAAGGCGACTGAAGGCCCGTACTAAGACCTTAAATCATCTTGTCCAGGAACTGTTTTATGCTGATGACACCGCCCTTGTCACCCACACAAAAGTAGCTCTGCAGCGTTTAACATTGTGCTTTGCAGACGCTGCTGAGCTCTTTGGACTGGAAGTCAGCTTGAAGAAGACAGAAGTTCTCCATCAACCAGCACCTCAGGAAGTCTTCCATCATCCCCATATCACCATTGGCGCATCAGAGCTCAAATCAGTCCAGCAGTTTAATTACCTAGGTAGCCTCATCTCCTCGGATGGTAAGATTGATGGAGAGATAGACAACAGGTTAGCAAAGGCATATAGTGCTTTTGGAAAACTCCATAAAAGAGTTTGGCAAAATAAACACTTAAAGAAAAGTATAAAGATCAGTGTTTACAGAGCCATTGTGCTGTCTACTCTTTTATATGGATCTGAATCATGGGTCATCTATCGCCACCACCTGCAACTCTTAGAATGCTTCCATCAACGCTGTCTCTGTACAATCCTAAACATCCACTGGTGAGATTATGTGACTAATACGTCTGTTCTAGAACAGGCAGCAGTTATGAGTATTGAGGCCATGTTGCTGAGAACACAGCTGCGTTGGGCAGGACATGTCTCGAGGATGAAGGACCACCGCCTCCCTAAGATCTTGCTTTATGGTGGACTTGCCACCGGCTGCCATAAGAGAGGAGCCCCAAAGAGGAGATACAAGGACTCCCTGAAACAACATCTCAGCCTTGGCCATATTGATCAACATAACTGGTCTACTCTGACCTCCAATCGGGAGGTCTGGAGACACACTATCTTGAACGCTACCACTGCTTTTGAGAAAGCACGCAGGATCACTCTTGAGGAGAAAAGGCAACGCAGAAAGAATCGTGTCTTGCGGAATATACCACCTAAGGAGTCCTTCTGCTGTGCCTTTTGCAATCGGACTTGTCTATCTCGTATTGACCTTTTTAGCCACCAGCGTGCTTGTGACAAATGTGGGTAGAGCCCTTCCCAAATCTTCGTTTGCGAAGCCTAGCCATGATGATATGCTTGGCATTAGGATGGGGATAAAAACTAAATAGATAGGACCAGTGTTTCTCATATTTGGTGGTACAGGTCTACCAGTTTGGAGTACTGTTCTGGTTTATTAATTGTTAGGATCAGATTATTAAAAGATGCCTCTGCCTGAATTAAGGTGCAAATGAGACCATATGCCAAAGTCAATAGTATGGATTTTATTTAATAGTAAATATTTGGGAGAGAGAGAGAGAGAGAAGAAGGGGGGGAGAAAGAGAGTGAGAGAGACAGAGATTAAGTAAATATATATCACCACCACATGGATTCTGACGGCGTCCCGCCAATCCTTCTTCACTCTGGTCTGTTCAGGGGTGGGGGTCCCAAAGTCGTGCTTCTGGGGTGCCACTTTTGTACAGTCCAAGCCCCGGGTATTCACGGGGGTAGATGCTGTTCCCACAACTTGGGCTGGCATAAGGACTTGCTTCCTTTGCCACAGCTTGCCATGGTGGAAGTTTTGTCCAGTGTGCTTACAGTCTGCAGGTGGGAATTTTTGTCTGGATAGGTTACCCAGATCTGTCTTACCAGGCCTGGCTTCCTGTTGTTGCCAGTCTGCGCTTTCCCACAGTCTTCACAGTGCAATTCTCTCCAGTGTGCTAATTCCAAACCTTCACCTCTGTTTAGGCCTCGGAATTATGGCCTTCCTTTTTACCATCTGTGCTTATCTGTTGTGGTGGCTTATCTCATGGGAATTTCCTTCTTTGACAGTGTTTTGAGACAGTTCATTGTGCTCTTTAAGTCCTGACACTAATTGAATAACCTGTGACCTGAAAGCCATTGGACCATTTCAGTGGTACACACTCTACAGTGCTCAGTAGTTCAATCAAGATGGGAAACATCCTGATCTCTTGTTAGGGAATTGCTGAATCTGGCAGCACCATAGAAGCAAGTCTGCCACAGCTCAATATCCTCAGATCCAATCAGTAGCAAGGCTGAGAATGTATTCCCTGTAGGTACACAAATATATAATATACATATACACATGGCCAGCAACACAGAACAACAGACAGAAACACTCAGCACACAAACAGCAACAATGGCCTCATCCTGTTCCCCTCTCTGGCTGATCAGGATGAAGGTTCATTAGTGGGAAATATATACGCATATACAATGTGGATCCATACGTATATACAATGTGGATTTAGACACTCAGTCTATCTAGTAGCTGGTCCCTGGATTCCCTGGTCTCCTCAGTTGCCCGCACCTGGGCATACAAGCCCCCAGGGCTCATAGCCCCACTCCAGTTGCCAGTACAGACCCCCTCTCACACACACCCACATACACACACACAGACACTATGATCTCGCAGTAGCTGGGCTTAGACACTTGATCTACATAGTAGCTGGCCCCTAGATCCCCTCAGTGTCCCCAGTTGCCCCCCACAGAAACACACCTACACACGTAAATGAGTTTCTTATTCCACTCCCAGACCCCACGGTCTCTTTGGCAGTTGTCTTGGACCCTCTGATCCCTCCAGTAGTCAATTCCTCCAGGTGCCTCACCCTTAGAGACACACGCATACCAGGCTCCCAAGCCATGACCTTCTCCAATGCGAGTCCTTCCCATGGGCTGCAGTTCTTCACAAACTGCTCCATCTTGGATCCCCCATGGGGTCACAGGTCCTGCCAGAAAACTTGCTCTTGGGTGGGCTCCTCTCCACAGAGCCACAGGTCATGCTAGGAGCCTACTCCTGCTTCGACTGTCCATGAACTGTAGCTTCCTTCAGGGCACATCCACCTGCTGTAGTGTCAGGTCCTCCCCAGGCTGCAGGGTGTATATCTGCTCCACCATGGACCTCCATTGGCTGCAGAGGAACAACCTGCCTCACCATGGTCTTCACCACGGGCTGCAGGGGAATCTCTGCTCCGGTGCCTGAAGCACCTCCTCCCCCTCCTTCTTCCCTGACCTTGGTGTCTGCACGGTTGTTTCTCTCTCTTATTCTCACTCCTCTCTCTCCAACTGCTGTTGCACAGCAGTTTTTTTGCCCTTCCTCAAATATGTTATCACAGAGGCCCTACCAACATCGCTGACTGGCTCAGCTTTTGCCAGCAGTAGGTCCATCTTGGAGCTGGCTGAAACTAACTAGCTCTTGTCGGGGTTGACAGAGAACCTGTCAGCAGCCTGGCACTTATCGACGAAGCAGTCGATGTTGACCAGATCAAAGTATACCCCTGAGATGGGCTGAAAGAGAGGACTGAAAATGAAGGCCCTGATCCCGACAACATACTGATGCATCCTGAAGAAGCTGTCTTGTGGGAACAGGAACATTGTCTCATGAGAACAGAGACCTGTTTTGAACGAGAGTGGTCGGGAAAAACATCAACATGAGAGAAAAATAAGAGCAGGTGCTCGGGACTGTTGTGGGAACCTTACAGGGCTGTTTTGAGAAAGAGCAAAGTTGTTGTGAGAAAGTAGAGTTCAGAAAATGCACCTATTAGCTGTAAGAATTCTGGTGTGAGAGTTTGAACTGTCCTATCCGTGTGGATTACATGTGTCCAAAAACTGTACTTAAGGGACTGTGAAGCAGCCCCGGGGTGCTGTCTTTTCCTGGGAATAAACTTTGCTGGAACCTTTTTTTGTGTCGCACGTCCGTTCCAACAGCGACATCTGGAGACGCCGACGTGATTACAGCGTTGAAGAAGACTCCGAGGGAGTTGCTGTGACTTCCCTCCTGAGAGGGGGAAAGAGCAGAGATTTTTCTCTCCAAGAAGGAGAAGGGACCTGTGGGACGAGGCACAGGGGGAACGGAGCCCGGTGAAGCTTGAGAGCGGGGATGGTTCCCGCCAAACGGTCCGGACCTGAACTTTTTTGAACCCTCATTAGGTAAGCTAACGGGGGTGCCACTGGGGACAATATTTTAACAATGGGACAGCATATAACGAAGGAGGAAAGTGTAGTTCTATCTACATGGAAATCCCTCCTTAACCGAAAGAATGTCAAGGTTACTGACTTTGCTTTGCGACGCGTGCTATTATGGTGCAGGAAGCAGGGCTTTGAGACCACATCTAGTACTGCGTTCAGTATATCTGCATGGCAAAAAGTCGGTGATAAGCTATGGGATGAAATATATAAGGGATCGAAAGACGCGAATGATCTAGCAGTCACCTGGCGTTTGCTGTTTGATACTCTGAAAGAGTGGCAGGCAGAGCAGCAGACAGGAGAAAGTGAGACTGGGTTGACTCCAGTGCGGAATGCTTCGGGTTCCAAGGAGGGGAGCTCAACTGATACTATAAAAGAATAGTCGGTGTCCTTGAAAAGTTCAGATAGAGACTCAGCTGGCAGCAATCCAGGCCATTTGCAGGCTTAACTAATA
This sequence comes from Neopelma chrysocephalum, assembly GCF_003984885.1. Taxonomy (NCBI): domain Eukaryota; kingdom Metazoa; phylum Chordata; class Aves; order Passeriformes; family Pipridae; genus Neopelma; species Neopelma chrysocephalum. The sequence continues at coordinate 133,437 of NW_020925243.1, forward strand.
ACGAAACTGAGACTAAGCCAAGTCGTAAATATCCTACACCTAACGAGCAAGTAAAAATGCCTCAGCACTGGACGTCCCCTACAGATATCGCCCCATCTCCCTATAGGACCCCTGCGCAGCAGCTAGCAGAGTTTGAAGCTCAGGACAAATGCCCGGAGCCCTCTGCTTCTCATATTGCTCAGGATGATCCACTTCATACTGCATTGCCCAGTAGTGATGAGGATGAGGAGGCCATAGTTAGTCATCCTGTCACTGATAACACGGAGAGAGCTGCTTGCCAGTCCCCTGTCACTGATCGGAAGAAGAGAGCTGCTTCTCGACCCCTTTGGAAAGCAGCAGAGCCATGGACTCTGCCCCCTGTAACTGTTACTGTGCTGCCTAGACATCCAGGCAAATTTTGGAATCAAGTAAAACAAAAGGCAGCAGAAATAGGGGACTGGAATCTGCTGGACAGGATTGGTTATCCCTCTGAGACGTGTGATGCAGTTGCATCTACAGGTCTTGAGGCTTTCCCAGTTTTCAAGGCAGTGCCAGGCTCAGGAAGACAGGATGAGCACACTCCATTTGCATGGAAAGTGGTACAAGATTTGCAGATGTGTGCCTCTAAATACGGGATAAATTCCACAGAGGTAATGAGACTGATAAGGGTGGTAAATACAGATCTATTAGCACCCTATGAATTTTCACATCTTGCACAAATTCTGTTTCAACCGATTCAGTATCAAGTATTTCTAGCAAATTGGAGAAAGCCCGCTGAGAGAGCAGCACTAGATAACATGCAGCTGCCTCAAGGAGACCCGAGAAGAGGGGCTGACGTTGATGCATTGATGGGAACGGGTCCAGTTTTTTTTTTCAAACCCTCAAATTCAAGCTCAGTGGCCCCCTGCATTGCTAGAGCAATGCCAACATATGGAAATGTCAGCACTCATACAAACAATGGAGCTGGCAGCTCCAAAGCCTAAGTACACCACCATGAAACAGGGGGTTAAGGAACCGTTCCTGCAATTTGTAGAACGCATAGCCACCTCACTGGAAAAGCAGGTAGATGATGAAGATTTCAGACAAAGGCTCTGCCTGGAGTTAGCCAAGGATAATGCTAATGAGGATTGCCAAAGAATAATCGAGGCAATGCCTGGGAATCCATCCATCCCTGAAATGGTGGCAGCATGCTCTAAGGTGGGATCGGTGGCTCATAAAATGACTGCATTAGCTGCTGTCCTTTGACCTAATCCCAAATACCATGGATGTGGAAAGCAAGGACATTTTAAGGCTGAATGCCCAGTCAAGCAAAAGGGGAACAAGCAGGAAAATAAAACAACAGAGGCAGAAGTTACTTGTAGCCGATGTGGAAAGCCAGGGCACTTTTCTAAACACAGGAGATATGCAACAGATTAAGTTTGATGTCGTGGAAGCCTGAAGAAGACGACCCTTACCACAGGGGAGGAAAAGAGGGGGCAGAAACTGCCTTCTCATGTTTTTGTTGGTTCTTGTGTTAACTGTAGTGTCTGTCAAATGTGTTTTTGTGAGCTCACAATATTATTGTTACTGTGTGTATGTGAAGAAACAAAGTTCTTTGCCAGGAGAAAAAGGAAAAAGTAAAAAGCCCTCCCTGGCCAGGGAGAGAGGCAGAGTGTATTTCGCCTGATAACGACGGTCTGTTGCTTAGCCCCGGTTGGTTAACCGCAGACCAACGGGCATCTTCTTCCAATGCGGTCGCACAAAGAGCAAAAGACAAAGGCACACACCTGCCTTCAAAGGTGTACCTAAACTAACTCTAGCATGTTGGAACATCAGAACCATGCTCGATTCTGTGAATAGCGGACGTCCTGAGCGACGTTCTGCCCTAATTGCCCATGAACTGGCTCGTCTCAACATCGACATTGCTGCTCTCAGTGAAGTTCGCCTTCACGAGGAAGGCAGCCTCAGAGAACATGGTGCCGGTTACACACTCTTTTGGTCAGGTAAGCCCAGAACCGAAAAACACCTCTCAGGTGTCGGTTTCATGATCAAAAACTCTATTGTCCCTAAACTCGAAAATCTGCCGACAGGTCACTCTGACCGCATTATCTCCCTACGCCTTCCACTAAACAACAAGCATCACGTTGTCCTCTTTAGTATATATGCCCCAACTCTCCAAGCTGACCCTGCTGAAAAAGATAAATTCTACACTGACCTGCGCTGCCTTACCCAAAAGGTGCCCGCAGATGATAAGATCATTATCCTTGGTGATTTCAACGCCAGAGTAGGTAAGAATTTTGAAGCCTGGAAAGGAGTATTAGGCAAGCATGGTATTGGAAACTGCAATGATAATGGTCGACTTCTGCTAGAATTCTGTGCAGAGCAACAGTTTACCATAACTAATACTATCTTTCAGCAGAAAAATAGTCTGAAGACAACCTGGATGCACCCCAGGTCTAAGCATTGGCACCTCATTGATTATGTCTTGGTGCGTTGGAGAGATGTCCGCGATGTCCTCCACACCCGCGTGATGCCCAGCGCAGAATGCCAAACAGACCATCGGCTTGTGCGCTGTAAACTCAACTTCATTCTCAAATTCAAACCCAAAAGGGGCAGTATCCCAAGGAGAAGACTTCAAGTTAATGATCTCCAATCAGCCACAGTAAGAGAAAGATTCCAGACAAATCTTCAAACCAGGCTCGAAAACCATCCCACAAATCCTGCAGATTCCTCTCCTGAAACAATTTGGCATCATATTAAAAGCTGCATCCTGCAATCCTCTGAAGAATCCTTAGGGTTCTCCCTCAAGAAGAACAAGGACTGGTTTGATGAAAACAATCAAGAAATCCAGGAATTGTTGAGGAAGAAGAGAACTGCCCACCAAGCACACCTTGCACTGCCATCCTGTCACACAAGAAAAATAGCCTTTCGTCTTGCAAGCAGCAAGCTTCAGCAGAAACTCCGTGACATCCAGAACAAGTGGTGGACCGATCTAGCTGCAAAAACTCAACTATGTGCAGATACAGGGGATCACAAAGGTTTCTATGAGGCCCTGAAAACAGCATATGGGCCTACGTACCAAGTCCAAAGCCCACTACTCAGTGCAGATGGTCAAACGCTTCTGACAGATAAAACCTCCATTCTGAATCGATGGTCTGAACACTTTCAGACTCTTTTCAGCACCAACCGTGTAGTACAAGACTCAGCAATTCAGTCCATCACACAACAACCGGTGAAATTCGAATTGGATACTGCCCCCACTTTAGGAGAAACCCTCAAGGCCATACAGCAGGTGAAAATTGGCAAGGCAGCTGGGGTTGATGGAATTCCACCCGAAGTCTGGAAACATGGGGGCCTTGCACTCCATGCTAAATTTCATGAGCTTGTGGTGCGCTGTTGGGAACTAGGCGAACTACCTTCAGACCTTCGTGATGCAGTCATCATCACCTTGTATAAGAAGAAAGGTACTAAATCTGACTGCTCAAATTACCGTGGTATTACTCTGCTCTCCATTGCTGGCAAAATCTTGGCAAGAATACTCCTGAACAGACTAATACCCGCTATAGCAGAAGAAATTCTACCTGAAAGTCAGTGTGGCTTCAGAGCCAACAGGAGCACCACAGACATGATATTTGTTCTCAGACAACTGCAAGAGAAGTGTAGGGAACAGAACAAAGGTCTCTATGTAACCTTTGTCGACCTCACCAAGGCTTTCGATACTGTGAGCAGAAAAGGTCTTTGGCAGATTTTGGAACGTTTAGGTTGTCCCCCCAAGTTCCTTAAAATGATCATCTCACTTCATGAGGATCAGCATGGCCAAGTCAGATATGGCAACACACTTTCTGAGCCCTTTCTAATAAAGAATGGTGTGAAACAAGGCTGCGTTCTCGCTCCTACCCTATTCACAATCTTTTTCAGCATGATGCTCCAAAGGGCCACGGCAGACCTCGATGATCAGGACGGTATCTACATTCGATATCGTACTGATGGAAGCCTATTCAACCTAAGGCGACTGAAGGCCCACACTAAGACCCTAAACCATCTTGTCCGGGAGCTGCTTTACGCTGATGACGCTGCCCTTGTTGCCCACACAGAAGCAGCTCTGCAGCGTTTAACATCCTGCTTTGCAGATGCTGCTGAGCTCTTTGGGCTGGAAGTCAGCTTAAAGAAGACTGAAGTTCTCCATCAACCTGCACCTCAGGAAGTCCTCCATCACCCCCACATCACCATCGGCCAATCAGAACTCAAATCAGTCCAACAGTTTAATTACTTAGGCAGCCTCATCTCCTCAGATGGTAAGATCGACGGGGAGATAGATAATAGGTTAGCGAAGGCATATAGTGCCTTTGGAAAACTCCATAAAAGAGTATGGCATAATAAACACTTGAAGAAAAGTACCAAGATCAGTGTTTACAGAGCCATAGTGCTGTCTACTCTTTTATATGGTTCCGAATCATGGGTCATCTACCGCCACCACCTGCGTCTCCTAGAACGCTTCCATCAACGCTGCCTCCGTACAATCCTGAACATCCGCTGGTCAGATTATGTGACCAATACATCTGTTCTTGAACAGGCAGCAATCACAAGTATTGAGGCCATGTTACTGAGAACACAGCTGCGATGGGCAGGGCACGTCTCCAGGATGAAGGACCACTGCCTCCCTAAGATCCTGCTTTATGGTGAACTTGCCTCCGGCTGCCGCAAGAGAGGAGCTCCGAAGAAAAGATACAAGGACTCCCTGAAGCAACAACTCAGCCTCGGGCATATTGATCACCATAACTGGTCTACTCTGGCCTCCAATCGGGAGGCCTGGAGACAGACCATTTATAACGCTGCTGATGCTTTTGAGAAGGCACGCAGGATCACTCTTGAGGAGAAAAGACAACGCAGAAAGAATCGAGCCTTGCAGAATATACCATCTAAGGAGTCTTTCTGCTGTGTCTTTTGCAACCGGACGTGTCTATCTCGTATTGGCCTTTTTAGCCACCAACGCGCTTGCATGAAAAATGGGTAGAGCCCTTCCCAAATCTTTGTTCGCGAAGCCTAGCCATGTTGCTTAGCAACTAAGCAGGAGTGAAGCTCTCCTACTTTGTAAAATTGCAACTTTGTAACCTTCTGATTGGAGAGAGAAATTGTTTTACAATTTCATAACATAGTCTTACTAACTGTTTTTTGAAGTCGTTCATTAAAATAACCAAAATTGTTTTAAAATACATATATAAATGTAACGGAGAAATAGAGTTTTTAAAGTAACTACTGAAAACTGCCTGTGATAAGAAAATTCCAAGGCATGTGGGGGGAGTGATTCTCCAACAGAGCTGCCTACCACAGCTGCTCTACCTTCCCTCTTCCCCTCCCCGCTCAAACAACTCTGTAAACATTTTTTCGTTGCTTCTGTATTTTACAGATAGGTTTTTTGAGATTGTTGAAGAAGCTTTAAGGTAGACTTATTGGGTGGAATACCTAGCTCAAAAATATCTTATTTGACAGGGGCAGTTTTTGCCAGAGAAAAAAGGAAAAATAAATTAACTGTTTCTAACTGGAAGTTTCCACCTTTGTGAAAAGAGAGATAAAATCTAAAGATATAATACAGGAAATTGCCTAACAACAGTCAGCATTTCAAGTTTAAACTGCATCTATCCTAGTCTCTGTGCTAAGCAGCAGAGGTTTTGTCCCTGTTATCAGGTGACAAACTTAAACCAGAACTGTTGCTGCTTTGCCAGGTGTGCATCCTGGATCCCCTGGTATACTCTTATGAGCAAAACCCTAGTTTAAAGCAACCTGAGTGAGTTTTACTGTGACTTTATGTAAATGGCTAAAGTTGAAAGCTACTTTACGAGTGTTAACTTCTTACATACATTGATGTAAGTTAAACTGTTACACCTATTTTGTTTAAATAAGATGTTTAAAGTTTTCACGCATATCCCAGAAAAATATATAAATATCAGAAAAAATTCAGAATTGGCTGTTTATAAATCCTAGCTGATCATATAGTTTCAGAAGCTGGGTGAGACTACTTCAATTTTAAAAAAAGACGTGACTGTTCTCCAGTTTCATTTTTTACATTCAGAGAGACAGGAATCTGCCCTATGAATTTGTGAATCCTGTTCAAATCCCAAACCATGTGTGGCTTGATAATAGAAAAGTAAAAGATGCAAAACTATATTTAATCCAATTATGCAACTAAAATCCTTATCAAAATTAGTAATCCCATCCTCTGAAAGATTTCCATATGCTGGGATTTTGAACAGCCAATTGTTTCTTCCTAATGAAAGCTGTTACTAGCTTTTATCGAAGTTACAGTGATTCAGTGTGTTTTACTTTACGATAGGAGAGAATTGTTCAACAGTACAACATGATAAAATGCTGCTCAAAACGATAAAAACAAGTAAAAGAAAATACAGAAGTTAGAGACCTAAAAAGATGAGTTAAAACTAAATGTAATTGTTCTAACCAATGTTATTTGAGAAGCAGGATTGAAGAATGCTCCAGGAAAAATTCAAAGAACCAAGCCATGGAACCTATCTCCAATAGAGAGAATTACACTGCAAAGAATCATCACTAGGCCTTCAGCTTCAAAGAAAAACTGCAAAATTACCCACGATACCCACTTAAAACTGACTGAAGTATTAATAACAAATTTGTGAGTTTTTTATTAAAGGTGAAGAACAACTAAAAGAAACAGATGAACAAGGGCTGAGAGTTAACTACATCCCAGACATCGGAGACAACTTGGACTGACTTCTCACAGAAGACACTGAATTTCAAGCTGTATTAGCAGACTGTAATAGTGACTTATCTATTCATTTTTCTAGGTACCGGCTATAAACAAAAATCATGTGTTGCTGCCAATCACACATTACTCATGTAGCTCAGACATTGGTTTAACTTCTCCACGATTTGGGAAGTTTTGAAAAAACTGTAAGGACGAGTAATGTTGTAATTTGCTAATTTTCCACAGCTAAAACAATTCTTGCAGGTTGAAGTGCATGTCACACTGCAGACATCCAGCATAAATCTCTAAAAGTTACATTATACTCAGTGTGAGGGGGCATGAACCTCTTTAACAGAATTATTTGCAATGTACTGCATGAATTCTAATAACTGTTTTATTTTCCTTTAGTGACTACTGCTGTGAAGCTTCTTTTAATATACCTAATGTAAACATTCAGAAATTCTTTTTCAGTGTTAACACTGTTGAGTAGATGATCCCATGATAACGTATTGTACAGGTTAATTAATCCATATTTGATACAATATTCCTTCAGTTCAATCAAGATGCGAATTATGAGTAACTAAATTCAAGAAGTGAAGTACCATTTGTATTACTTTACAGCTCTTACAGCATGTTGCTAAAAGATGAACAAAAATATAGAATTAGATGATGTGCTACTAGAATGACATAACCCTGAATTTTACACATGAATAGAAAGTTTATGCTTAAATTACTGATGTTTAAAAACTCCTGAGATTTTTATTATTCAAACAGTTCTTTAACTCGTTGCAGTTAAATTCAAAGGTTTAAATTGTTGATTTTTTTTTCCCTTTTGCCCTCCTATATGTCTGCTTACTAAAAGAATGATTAAGAGTAATTCAGAAAATTTCGTCCTAATCCAGGTTACTGCAGTCCGGTGTCTTCCTGCAGCAAACTCATTGAGGAAGTCTATTCAGCCAAATGATAAGATTTTTTTTTGCATAACTAGATTAGCCGTATGGCCTGAGTATCGGAACTACGTTGTGTCCACAGTGAACTGACTTAAACACCTATGCAAATAAGCCCACAGGACAAGTGGAACTAAAAATAAGATCAAGTAGCATATGTAACGCATGATGTGTGATTTCTCTTGATGTTCCTTAATCATCTCCTTTAAGATGCTCTGTATGTAATACTGTCTTCTTAACTTTGACTTAACTGGAAGTTAGTACCCAAAATGAAATAGCATCAATAACAAATAATGGTTATAACAGAGGACCTTGAGTTGCGAAACAACTTGGGTGCATTTCAGTTGGAAATTGAAGGTGTACGGGCATTACTTTCTTATATTCTTTTAACTCGCATGACATTGTTTTTATTGTGCTGCGTAGAAAAATCAAATTACTGCAGGATCAAATGAACATTTTAAAATATAAAAAGGGGGGAAAGAGACTATGAAGGCACATAAACAGATGCTAAATCAGAATAGATCTCATTTAAATTTTTTAGGCCTTATATACAGTTGTTAGACGTGACTACCAAAAATGACAAACTGAGAAGTACACAGCCAATAACTACTTAAAATGTAAACTGTGTCAATTAAAATGTAAAAGTATAATAGGAATTCCAGCTATGCATGAGTGAAGAGTGACTGAGGTGGTCACCAATGAATGACTGAAGAGAGATTGTATGAGAGAAAGAGACTGTGTAGATATACATATGTTACAATATATGTGTGCGCGAACATAACAATGCTTTTGTATTGGAGTGTTGAGACTTTGGGGGAATGTATTACATGGATCTTTCGGACTATAATGAATCCTTGTTTTGAATGGTGGACGAGCTCTCTGGATTCTTTCTTGGTGAAATGTTGTTGTCTATCCTTATTGTAGAATGCTGTGTTTCTTTGTAGCTTTGGATCAGAGGTTGCCAATGCTGCTGCCTTGTTTGATCGGCCTGTTGCAAAGGGCCCTGCAACAGACTGTCAAAGCCATCTTTGCAGCATAAAATAAAAAAAGAGGGGGAATTGTCGGGGTTGACAGAGAACCTGTCAGCAGCCTGGCACTTATCGACGAAGCAGTCGATGTTGACCAGATCAAAGTATACCCCTGAGATGGGCTGAAAGAGAGGACTGAAAATGAAGGCCCTGATCCCGACAACATACTGATGCATCCTGAAGAAGCTGTCTCGTGGAAACAGGAACATTGTCTCATGAGAACAGAGACCTGTTTTGAATGAGAGTGGTCGGGAAAAACATCAACATGAGAGAAAAATAAGAGCAGGTGCTCGGGACTGTTGTGGGAACCTTACTGGGTTGTTTTGAGAAAGAGCAAAGTTGTTGTGAGAAAGTAGAGTTTAGAAAATGCACCTATTAGCTGTAAGAATTCTGGTGTGAGAGTTTGAACTGTCCTATCCGTGTGGATTTCGTGTGTCCAAAAACTGTACTTAAGGGACTGTGAAGCAGCCCCGGGGTGCTGTCTTTTCCTGGGAATAAACTTTGCTGGAACCTTTTTTTGTGTCGCATGTCCGTTCCAACAGTGACAAGCTCTGTCTCGTGTCTCCTCTGAAAAAACCCCCCTGCATCCCCCCTCCACTACCAAAACCTTGCCATGTAAACCCAATACACCTAAATATAAATTGTTACTGTTGGAGAGGGGATGTGCAAATAGTAAATTGTGTTAAATTTATCTGGTCAGGAGAAAACCAAATCTGATTATTTTTAGACTAAACATATTAGTATTTAATTTTTTCTTTTACTTAATGGAATATTTGAAACAGATTGTGATTGCATTATAAAAACAGTGAAAGAGAGAAGTTACAGTGAACTTTAAGCAAGCTTTTGGGAGAGGGAAGAATTCAGAGGCTTATTTGGGTGTTGTTTGGTGGGTTTTTTTGAAATTACACTGTCATGTAAACAATTTTTAATGCTTTATTACTGGGCACAGCAATAAAGTGGTGAATCACAATTAAGAACTACTATATTTCACATAACTTGATAGTGATGATTTTGTTACAAAGTAACAAAAGATTTTGATCCTGCATTGCAAATGTGTGCTTTTTTAAGTGGGACGTCTTATTGGGCAGGTGGAAACATGTAGAGTGGCTAGTTCTTAGCTACATGTGTGCAAACTGACTATTCCCCGCACTACCACACTTTGTAAGAGGATAAGGGTTTAAGACTCCAAGAAGGTAGTTATAAATTTTGCTCCTTCTGTACCCAGATACCAACTTCAACAAACCTTCTAGGAATTCAGTATCTATTTAACCCTCTGTTAAACTTGGTTGGAATTGGTCAAGAGACTCAGAAGTTAATAACTGAAGGGAGATGGATGAACAGGTGGTGAAATTCCATCTTGTTCTCCTAGAAAATTAAAACACCTCCACTTACTCTTTGCAGCTTTTATTTATAATCTATATCAATAAAAATTATTAGTTTCAGAAAATCATACTATATTTCTTTCTATATTGTAGAGATGCTTGCTCACCAGGAGTAAATGGTGATGTAAGTTAATAATTCAAACATTTACTAAGCACACCCTCTATTAATGGTTCTTTCAAGTTTATAATCAAAATATTAAGAGAAAAAATGCTGATCCTCTTATTCTTGAGAATAAAACATTCTGACTGTAGGAAACGAAATATATGCAGGTAACACCAAGGCGGCCATGATCCACAGCTGAAGTGTGAAGAATACATTTATTCCATCATTGCAGGGATGTACATACACTTCTAAGTCCAACTTAGCAGGGGTAAAAAAGCACCAGCCAAGCCTGTGCACTGCCTTACATATCAAAGGCTTGACACATGTGCAATCCTTCAACCAGGCTGTGTTTTTTACAATCTCTAAACTCTCTTATCTCCCTTCCCCCCCAAGCTTGTGGGAGAGAATGCTTTTAAGTCTTTAACAACATTCTGCTATCTTCTTTGAGAGAATTTCATTTCTTTCAGCAGACAGAAAACAACTCAAAGGAAACACAAAATGTGAAATTTCCCGCACTGAAAATATGCTTAACATTTCCCAGCTGCAGAGTCACCTTGAGCGAAAACAACTAAAAATAACTCTATCTCCTTGACAATCTTCCGTTTTCAACCCCTTCTTCCCCACACTGACATTTGGAAAAAGCGTGTCTTAAATTTCTTTCAGGAGATATCAAAGTGAATTGTAGAACTAAAAGCCATAACAACAAATATGTGGAATGAATCCTCCAGTAATTTCAGTGTTAGTGACTTCCCAAGGCAGAGGTAGTGTCTGAGTAGTTCATAGTCCTTAGTAGACTTTTCTTCCATGAATATATGTAGTTGCATTTGAACCTATACGAACTTGGCTGTGGTAAGGAGTTTTGTAGCTTAACTACACAGTGTGAAGAAGTGCTTCCTTTTGTTCTGAACCTGCTAGTTTCATTCCATAGCCCCTAGTCTTAGGGGAGAGAGAACAGTTTTCTTCTCCATTCAGTATTTTATAGTTTTTCTTAATATCTTGCCCTTAACATTTCCCTGACTATGAAAATGTCTATAGTTATAAAATATTTGTAGTCAAGAAATTTGTGTATTTTGTTTTTACTTTTAGTGATTTGTGTAGTTACAGTACTAGACTGTTCCCTTTCCTGAGGCTTACCAAAAGACAATTGAACTGAGTGTCTGCTGTTTATACCAGTGATGGCTAATTTGTGACCCACTGACTATATCTGACTCTCCAGAAGAATTAATCTAGCATTTCCTGGATCCCCAAGATCTGCATTGGAAAATGGTTTCATACCTTATAAAGACTGCTACCTAAACAACTTTTCACACAATTTGAAGCATATGTTATGTGGTCAAAATGGGTGTCCCTCATGGCTAAACGTGCACCACCACATAGTTGAAATGCATGCCGTCTAGTCATTTAGTAGGGGAATGGTTGGGATATTGTCATGGGCAAGACAGCCTTGACTCGGAGAATTTCACATAAAAAACATTTAGTTATTAGTTCAGGTATTGAGAAACAAAGAAGACAAACAATTAAATAAACACTTAGGGAAAACACCTTTCTTCTCTCTTCCCCAGGCTCAACTTTGAGGTGTTTGTATAGGCACGAACCCCACTCTGCACTCTGCCGAGTGGTGGAGCAAGATTAAGTTTTATTACAAAGCACTTCAATTTAAATACAGCGCTCAAACATGTCACATGATCTCTCAACCAATGACAATCAAGTATTTCATTGAGCATGCGTGAGAGCCCGGAAAACTACATCTCCCATAATGCCTTATTACATTCTTCCTGCCACACAACTTCAGTCCAGACATCTCTCTTCCCCCCTCCCCAGTCTCCACTGCCCTTATTTTAGCCATGCATTACACTCAGTCCCTTCAGTGAGGCAACAGGCAGTGCAGGATGTTTGGAATAGTGCATAGTGTTTTTTCTTCCACTGCTCCTGGCTTTTCATTAATTTCCTCTGCCCAGGCATGGGCTTATTTACAGGCTGCAGCCCCTTTTTGGGGTATACCTGCTTTGTTGTGGATTGTCCACGGGCTGTAGTCCCCTCAGAGGCATACCACCTCCTCTGGCATGGAACATCTCCTGAGAGTGTCTCCAGCTGTGTCCCCAACAATGTCCCCTTCCTCGTATCTCTTTCTGTTTTTCCTCACGTGTCCTCATATGTCTTCTCCTGTATGTCCTGTCCCTACCTACTGCCACCCTTTGTTAAATATATTTGTGCAGAGGTGTCATGTTGAAGTTTTGTTATGTGGTAGGTTGTTTTCATCAGTTACTATGCTAGCTAGTTGTAACCAGCTGTGACTAGCATAGGACAGTTCATGGCCTATGCATCCACAGATCAGTCCTGCAGCCCCCTGCTACTAAAAACCTGCAATTTATGCTAAATATAGATATACTGCAAGTACTTCAAGGGAATCTTTGTCTCCAGCTGTTGCTGAAAGGTGAAGTATCACTGATCCAAAAAGGGAAAATCAGACAATGTATCAAACTAAGCCTTTCAAAAATATAATCTTCTTACTGACTTAGCTGCATTGCACATATTTAATGACCTGAAGTATTAATGCATTTTTCTGAATGTTGCATGTGCCTAGCACATAATATACATGGCCCAAACAAAGCTTTTTACTTTACAAATGCTCATGTGTAAGATCTTGACTTTCACATTGCTGAGAATTAAATTAAAATAGCCTAGGATGTTTTGTTCCTTAACAACAACATTCATGTAGTAGTTTACTATCTCTAATTCATGTGCTTTAAACAACACATTCACAGAAGCAATACACACATACACTGGATTCCCCAGTAGTTGAGCTTAGACACTCTACCAAGTAGCTGGCCCCTGGATCCCCTCCAGTCTCCCCAGCTGCTCCCCACAGAAACACACACACACATGTAAATGCATCTCTTATTCCACTCCCATACCCCACAGTCTCTTCAGCAGTTGGCTTGGACCCCCTGATCCCTCTGGTAGCCAATTCCTCCAGTTGCCTCACCCTTAGAGACACACATACACCCAACTCCCAAGCCACTTCACCTACTTGCTGGCTATTCTGATTTGATAGTTGCTAGCGATCATGCACTGACTTACATACCCTCACTTGCTCGCCCCAGTTGCTGGCACCACAGACGCATGGTCTGTGATCCCCACTGCAGTTGGTGGCACTTAAATCTTTGTACATGCACACAGAATTGAGAGACCCTCACCCAGGAAATTAGTTAGAAATAGAATTAAATGACAAGACAGGACAGGCTGCATTGGTGTATTTGATCTAGCTGAGATGGAGTTCATTTCCCCATAGCAGCCCTCACAGTGCTGTGCTTTGCATTAGTAGCTAGAAGGGTGTTGATAACACACCAGTGTTTTGGCTACTGCTGAGCAGCTCTGGTACAGCATCAGCACTGCCTCTCCAACATTCTGCCCCCCATCAGTAGGCTGGGAGTGGGCAAGATCCTGGGAGGGGACACAACTAGGCCAGCTGACCCAAATTGGTCAGAGGGATATTCCATACCATATGACATCAACTCAGATATGAAAGCTAAGAAAAGGAGGAGGAAGGGGGGGTATTCATTATTTACGTTTGCCTTCTGGAGCAACTGCTACGTGTGCTGAAGCTCTGCTTCCCGGGAAGTGGTCGGACAGCACTTGCTGACAGGAAGTAGAGAATAAAATTTTTTTCTTTGCTTGTGCACACACAAACTTTCACTTTTGCTTTAGTAAACTGCCTTATCTCAACCTACGAGTTGTCTTCCATCTTATTTTCTCTCCCCTGTCCAGCTGAGAAGGGGGAGTGATAGAGCGGCTTGGTGGGCACCTGGCATCCAGGCAAGGTCAACCCAGTTGGTCAGGCACAAGGCATTGCCAGACAAGCACACTGACTGTCCACCTGCTTAGACACAATTGACCTTTTTTATCCCCTTATCCCTCTATTGTCCCCAGACTTGTTCCTCCCCAAGTCTCCTAGATCCCTTTCATTCCCCACCGTTGGTTCCTCCCCTAAACATCCCATAAGTCTTGTACAATCCCCAAGGCTCTTCCCCTGCATCCCAAGGGGTATGGAATACATTATGACAGTTACCACTCTCAGTGTGAAAGGTGCTTGGGGGAGCTGCCCATTGATTCACAAGATGGTTGATGTTGGAAGGGACATCAGGAGATCATCTTGTCCAACCTCCCTGCTCAAAAAGGGCCACCGAGAGCAGGATGCCCAGGGCCATGTCCAGATGGCTTTTGAATATTTTCAAGGAGGGAGACTCCATAGCCTCTCTGGGAAACCTGTTCCAGTGTTTCGTCACCCTCACAGTAAAGAAGCATTTCCTGATGTTCAGTGATGGCTTAAGCCCCTAATGGTTTTTATTTTTCTAATTTTTGTAAGCTTTATAAGTTTTATAAGTAGTAGAGGTAGATTTTAAAAGCAGCAGCCCTTGTCCCTCTACCCTGTAGCACCCTTTAGTTTACACATTCCTTAACCCTCTTACCCCATTCCATGCTCCCTATATCAACCCTACCCCCGAATCCAGTAGAAATGTTTAGTCTCTTGTCAAGGCAAGGCCTGTTCTGTTTGGAGAATGCTTGTATCTTAGCCTAAACCGCAGAACAGAGTCAAGAAACTGGGTGACTGTGTACCCTCTGTACCCTGAAGAAGATGAAGAGAGGGTCCCAAAAGCCCACAGACCCAATTCCAGGGCGTGGGCCAGGAGGTGGACCAGAGCAAAGGCTACAGGGTGGAAACGCTTGGGATTGGACAGATGGTATTATAAAATGTAACATCTCAAGCACAGACGGTGCGCTTCATGTAGCATCTATTGCCTTGGCACAATTAAACCCTTTCCTTATCTCACCCTCAATTAACTGCTTCCAAGTTTTTTCTTAGCACCAGCTGAGGAGGCATCATCAGAAAGAATTTCTTGTGTTTCAGCTTGTGCCTCCGTTCCTGTCACTGAGCACTACTGAAAAGACCCTGGCTCTGTCTGCTTTGCACCCTCCCTTCAGGTAGTTATATACATTGATAAGATCCCTCTGAGCCTTCCCTTTTCCAAGTTATAAAGTTCCAGCTGTCTCAGCCTTTCCTCATATGAGAGTTGTTCCAGTCCCTTAATTATCTTTGTGGCCCTTTGTTGGACTTTCTCTAGGATGCCCATGTCTGTGGTGGTTTAATCCCGGTAGGCAACTAAGTACTCCACAGCCTCACAGCTCACTCCCTCATCCCAGTGGGAATGGGAAGAGAATTGAAAGGGTAAAAGTGAAAAAACTTATAGGTTGAGATAAAGACAGTTTATAAGAAAATAAAAAAGGAAAAGAAAAAAGAAAAGCAAAATCAAGAAAAACAAGTGCTGAAAAAAACTCCAATTTCTCACCACCAGCAGACTGATGCAGAGCCAGTTCATGAACAATGGCAGCCCCAGCACATTTTCCCCTCACCCAGGTTTTATTGCTGAACATAACATCATATGATATGGAATATCCCTTTGGTCAGTTGGGGTCAGATGTCCCAACTGCGTCCCCTCCAAACTTCTTGTCCATCCCCAGCCTACTTGTTGGTGGAGAGGTGCGAGAAGCAGAAAAGGTCTCGACTCTGTGTAAGCTCTGCTCAGCAATAACGGAAACACCAATGTGTTATCAGCAATGTTTTCATCACAAATCCAAAACAAAGTCTGGGGAGGTCCCCGCTGACTCAAAACTAGCCAACATTATTCCAATTTACAAGAAGGGCATGAGGGAAGACCCAGGAAACTACAGACCTGTTAGACTAACCTCAGTACCTGGAAAAATTATGGAGAAGATCCTACTGGGTGCTATTGAAAGGCATTTAAAGGACAATGCAATCATCAGGCACAGTCAACATGGGTTCACAAAGGGAAAATCCTGCCTAACTAATTTAATATCCTCCTACAATAATATCACCCACCTAGTGGATGAAGGGAAGGCCATGGATGTAGCTTTTCTGGATTTTAGTAAGGTTTTTGATGCTGTCCCTCACAGCATCCTTCTGGACAAGCTGTCCAACTGTGAGATGACCAGGTACACAGCACACTGGGTGAAGAACTGGATGAATGGCAGGGCTGAAAGGGTTGTAGAAAATGGGGCTACATCTGGTTGCAGACCAGTCACCAGCAGTGTTCCTCAGGGTTCAATTCTAGGGCCGGTTCTGTTCGATACTTTTGTCAGTGATCTACACAGGAGTTGAATGCACCCTTAGCGAGTTTGCTGATGATACCAAACTGGGAGGTGCTGTTGACTCTTCTGAGAGACAAGAGGCCTTGCAGAGGGATCTGGATAGATTGGAGCATTGGGAAATCATCAGTAACATGAAATTTAACAAGAAAAAATGCTGGATTCTGCACCTGGGATGGACTAATGCCAGACAGAAGTATAGTTTGGGAGGAATGGCTGGAGAGCAGCCCTGCAGAAAGGGATCTAGGAGTGCTGGTTGACAGTAGGCTCAAAGCCCCATCCAACCTGTCCTTGAACACTGGTCTTCACCATGGGCTGCAGGGAATCTCTGGTCTGCATCCAGAGGAGGGCAACAAAGCTGGTGAAAGGGTTGGAAGGCATGTCTGATGAAGAGTGACTGAGGACATGGGGTTTGTCTAGTTTGGAGAGGAGTCTGAGGGGTAACCTCATTTCTCTCTGCAGCTTCCTGAGGAATGAAGAGGGAGGTGCTGATCTCTTGTCTCTGGTATCCAGTGACAGGACATGTGAGAATGGTTCAAAGCTGTTTTAGGGGAGATTCAGACTTGATACTATGAAACATTTCTTTATTGAGAGGATGGTCTAACACTAACAGGCTTCCTAGAGAGGTGGTTGATGCCCCAAGCCTGTCAGTGTTTAAGAGATATTTGGACAATGCCCTTAATAAGATGCTTCCCAGCCCAAACCAGTACATTCTCCATCAATTATTCCATATAATTTTTGTCATGCTCAGGTCCCACACTATCCAATACATCATCATTAACCACCCCCCCTTCCCATCCTTTGATATATACACTGATATAATTCCCTTAGTCTATGGGCAGCCCTCTAAAATGTTCATAAGATGCCCATAATTGAATTAATTTAGTCTATGATTTTGGGCTCCATCTATTATGGGGGTCACTCAGGAAAGGAGAGAGAGTGTGTTGTGTTGGATTGCTGCACACTAAAGCCATTTCATGTTGTGTCATCTCTGCACTTGCCAGGTTCCTCACAAGATGCAATCTTCATTGGTTAAGGTAAGTCCTGTTATAATACCTTTGACAATATGGCAGCCACAGCAGTGGCAACATACAGCATCATATAACACTGGCATCATACAGCAATGGCATCATACAACTCAAGTCATGGGTTATTTTCACCTGAGATTACAGCTCCTTGTCATGGTTTGAAAAAAGGCTTTCCCCCTGGAGCTGGAAAAAAAGTGGCTAGTTCCAGGGGTGATGCTTTTGGTGCTGAGCCAATCAAGGCTTATTTATGTCCCTGTGAAATTAGCATATTATACAAACCGGAAAAGAAGGCTGAGATTCATAGTTGGAAGAAGAGGCAGCCATGGATCGAGACGCCACGTGTTAGAGAGTGGGACCGGGGGTCTTTGCCCCCTGGTCCTGGCCAGGGGGCCAGGAGCAGCACAGCAGCTGAGTGGAGCCCCCCCTGAAGCTGGTGATCAAGGGGAACTCCGAAAGAATAGGGGAGACCCCTGGATTGCATTTTCTTTTCCCCCTCACAGTGTGTGTGTGGGAAAAACGGTCGCAGAGGCAGCACTGAATAGAGAGCTGTGGCTAAAAGCCAAGATGGGTTTCTGGCCAAAAGACTGTGCAAAGGAATTTCAGAGAGCAAGAGAAGATGACATAGAGCCAGATCGAGAGATGCAGAGATGTCTGATGGAGAGAGAGTCTGCAATGAAACAGAGAAAAGTCAGCTGGAACCAGTTCTAGGGTAAGAACTGAATTTAAAGCCCTTAGAACATTCTGACCCGGGGAGGAGGGGTGGATACCCCAACAGAAGTCGCACGAGAGCTTTATCCCCAGGGAAAGGGACTTTCACGGAATGGAGGAAAGACTTTGAGTTTTAACTCCCTGCACTCTGTGATATAACTATGGTGAGGTGAGTTTTTGTCCCTGCTTGCAGTCCATGGGTGAGACCTTCAGTTGGAACCGAAGGGCGAAGTAGGGGTGAGAGAGAGACCCCCTGCACTCTAATGAAGAGAGAGAGATATTTTTTTCCAGCTACAACGAATTGGAACTGCTGCTTTGAAGAGGAGAGATTGTGCTGCCCTGAAAGTGGTCTGGTGGTCTGCTTGCCTCTGTAATTTACAAGCTCTTTCTTGAAGGGATACCTGTCCTTCACACTTGTCAGGAGGCACCTCCAGAGGCTGAGGACTCCTGCCTTTTTTCCAATTCTTTTGTCAATGGCCTTATCCTTAGCAAGAGATCCCAGCTGTCGGGCTTCCTTACCCTTTAATTCCTGACTATTGGCCTCAATATCCCAACATCGGAGCAACTAGCTGATAATTTGCTTGCCAGGTTGATGGCTAAAATCTTTTTACAGACCTTGCAGTTCACTCAAGGATGGGGATTGGGTGGTTATCGACTCGTTTATGATTTCAGTCTCTTTGTCCTCCCATTCTTGTGACTGCTCTGCTGCAGAACAGGCTGCCTCTTCTGATTCTTTCTCCTGCACCCTCTTAGGAGAAGCTGCTTCTTCCCTTACTAAACGAGTTGACCTCCACTTCCATTATTTCTTATTAACTATCTGAGCGACAGATATAGTTGATGGCTGGGTCTCTGGTTTAGCCACAGTGTCTATTTGTGTGGCAAGGAATTATGGGAGTTGTAGTTTTCCGGGTTCTCACACATGCTCAATCAATACTTGATTGTCATTGGTTGGAAGATCATGTGACATGTTTAAGCCCTGTATTTAAACCTAAGTGTTTTGTAATAAACCTTAATTCTGCTCTGGCACTCATTCGTGTCTGAGCGGGGTTCATGCCTTATTCACCACCTCATATTTGTATGTCTTCAGAGTCTATTTGTATGTCTTCAGATCCAGAGACCCCCTCTTGTCCTTGAGGATTCTGAATTGTGTTCAGTAGGCATAGGCCAGGCACAGTGCAAGAAGTTGTGTCTTTTTGGCATACCCAGGGCCAGGGCATCCTCTTTTCAAACATTCTATCACTTGTTCAGGAGTGAAGTTCCAGACCATCAGTGACATCTGTTCTAGGTACCTGCCCATATTTTCCCACACACCTTGCCACCCATAACCACATTGCCTCGGGGCATATGCCCGGGCGATAGTCCAAAATAGTTGGTTAACTTTAGAAAAAGTAAAAAAAAATATTCTTGATAAGTATTGATAGGAGTATTTTGGTCACCGATGTTCAAGATAGCGAAGAGTTATTGGAACAATGGAGAAAACATCTACCCCACAGGAGAAGAAGGGGAAGGTGCCATTCTATGTTTCCTACACTGAATGCCTCTCAGAGGAGAAAAGGGAAAAAGTGTAATTTTTAATTGCCTCCATGAGATGGTTCCTGAAGTACAGGTAAGTACAGGTAAGGCATCAATGCAGGACCCAAATACCAGATTAGGCTCAAGGCCGGTGCTTTTATCTTAATTCTCCCAGGCAAAACACCACCAAGCACAGAAAACTGCAAAAGCTAAAACCAACCTTTAACAAGCTCTCAAATTTGATGTACAGCAAAAAAGGGAGCATTGCATGGCTCAGATAAACCACTGTCGAGAACAAATAAATCAACATCATGACCAGCAACTGTTAAACAGATATAATAATTATAAGTTCCCTCCAATGCACTCCAGTCAAATCTGTCATATCTCAAACCCTTCAAGCCCCATGTTGGGCACCAGAATGGACTGTCAGTGGGATGGGGAAAAGAATCAGAAGGGTAAAAGTGTGAAAATATGAGGGTTCATATATAACAGTTTAATAAGAAAGAAAGAAAAACAAACAAAGAAAAGCAAAACCAAGGAAAACAATTGATGAAAAAAACAATTGTTCACCCCCAAGCAACTGATGTCTAGCTGGTCTCTGAGCAATGGCTGCTCCAGTAAACCCCTCCCCTAGGTCTTATTGCTGAGCATGATGTCATATGGTCTGGAATATCCCTTTGATCAGTTGGGGGCAGCTGTCCCATTAGTGTTCCCTCCCAGTTTTTTGTGCACCCCCAGCTTACTCACTAGTGGGGCAGTTGTGAGAAGCAGAAAAGGCCTTGACTCTGTGTAAGCACTGCTCAGCAGTAACTAAAACATCCCCACATTTATCAACATTGTTTTCATCACAAATCCAAAGCTTAGAATCATACAAGCTACTATGAAGAAAATGAACTATCCCAGCCAAAACAATATCAGTTGTGGCATATCACTTGGCTGTTTTCAACTCCAATTTACATTGGAGCTCTAGCATGTCCAGTACAGCAGCACTCAGCGGTGGCATTACTTTGTTCAGACCACAATAGTCCACTGTTAGCCTCCACTGTCCATTAGATTTTATCACTGGTCATTTCCTCACCTGACCTTGTACAATGGTCTTCACCATGGGCTGCAGGGGAATCTCTGCTCCAGTGCCTGGAGCACCTCCTCCCTCTCCTTCTTCCCTGACCTTGGTGTCTGCAGAGTTCTTTCACATATTCTCACTTCTCTCTTTCAGCTCCTGTTGTGCAGCAGGCTTTTTTAGCCTTACTTACATCTGTTATCACAGAGGCACTACCAGCATCACTGATTGGCTCAGTTTTTGCCATCTATTGGTCCCTCTTGGAGCCAGCTGAAACAGACTCTGTCCAACATGGGGGCAGTTTCTGGAATCTTCTCACAGAAGCCACCCCTGTAGACCCCACTACCAAAACCTTACACTTAAACCCAATATAAGGTTATATGTCTATCTGGAGTTTTATAGACAAATTGTGTTTGTAGTTCATGGCTGCACACCCATGAAAATAATCACTCTATTTTAAAAGTTCCTATGCAGAAGGCAGATATTTGAATGCAGTTTTTTGTGGTGTAATAGATAGCAATCGGATTCTTTTATACTCCTGAAGATGAAGCTTGATCAATTCTGACTAGAGTAGGAACAATTTATCAACTGCTGTGTTGGCTTCTTCACAAGTAGAAATTTTTACATCGGGATTGGATGGTTTACTGAAAAGGTGTTTTAGTTTGAACAGGAATTTACAGGAACCACGTTGCATTGTTCAACTCACAGTAGAGCATCCTGTGACGCGTTCAATGTGGTGTTAGCTATTATACTATGTTAGCTCAATAACACATTCTGTTTTGGGGGGTTCTTTTGTTTGGTTTTGTGCTCCTTCACATAGTTGCCAGCATAAGTATATCAATACAGTAATGGGAAATTAAAAGGTACGTTTTTGTTCATCTGTCTCTTAATCATTTTTTAATCTTTTTTTTTAACTGTTCTCATTGTGATCTAAGTAAAACTTCATTAATTTTTAGCATTACAGCTTCTTCTGCTTTATTTTATAGCATCATGGATTTTCCAAGACACTTTGAGCAAGTCTTTCTGCAGCTACACTACCAGAGGCTTCATGGCCAACTTTGTGACTGTGTCATTGTGGTGGGAAACAGACATTTCAAAGCCCATCGCTCTGTTCTAGCAGCTTGTAGCACACACTTCCGAGCTCTCTTTCCTGTAGCAGAGGGTGATCAAACTATGAACATGATTCAGCTGGACAGTGAAGTGATAACAGGAGAAGCTTTTGCTGCTCAGATTGATATGATGTACACTTCTACACTAATGCTTGAGGAGAGCAGTGTAATGGATATCTTGCTGGCTACATCTCATCTACATTTGAACTCTGTTGTTAAAGCATGTAAACACTACCTTTTTACCAGGACACTACCAATGTCTCCACCTAGTGATAGAGTTCAGGAGCAAAATGCACGCATCCAAAGATCTTTCATGCTTCAGAAGCTTGGGCTGAGCATTGTGAACTCTGTGTTAAATTCCACTCAGAGCACAGAGGAACAACTAAATACCTTGAGCTCATCGATGATAAGTAACATAGAACAATGTACTACATTTCCTATCAGGCATCTCCACAAGCGTCTGATGATCAGACCAGACAGCGATTCAGACCTAATGTAGATGAGTCCATTTCAGATGTTACTCCAGAGAGAGAGCAGTCAGTAGTTCATTCACAAGAAGATTTTTTTTCACCAGACTCACTGAAGAATGTGGACAATTCTAAGGCTGATGCTGTTACTGATAAACAAGTGGATAATACTATTACATTTGATCAGTCTTTTGGTGCTCAAGAAGATACTCAAGTACACAGCCAGTCAGACAACAGTGGAGGAAACATTGCACAGATATCCATGTCATCTCAGGTAATATATCTGGAAATCAGTTTTGATCAGGAAGCTACTTCTGAAAAAAATCCAGACATCAGTCTAACTGAAAAAGAACACACAGTGGTGGTGGTTAAATCTGAGCCTTTGAGTTCCCCAGAGCCTCAAGATGAAGTGAATGATGTCACTTCTCAAGCAGAAGGCAGTGAGTCTGTTGAAGTGGAAGGAGGAGTGGTGAGCACAGAGTCCTGAAAGCAGTGACTGTAGCTTTTCTGACCCACAGTCTAGCACTGATAGGGTGGGAGACATCCATGTTATGGAAGTGTCAAATAACCTGAAACACAAGTCCACTTTCAGTATCTCAATTTTTCTGAATAAAAGCAGAGGTGGTAACTTTGGTGCAAGTCAAAATAGCAATAATAATATTCTGAATACAAGGGACTGCAGAATGGATAGCAATGCCTCTTACCTATTGAGTCCAGAGTCTGTGCCTCCTAGTAGTCATTCTTCTGTTACAGTTTGTCATGTAGAAAATTCATTTGGTGAGTCTGCAGACTCCCATTTTGTTAGACCAATGCAGGATGCAATGGCTCTTTCATGTGTACAGACTTCCGGGTACAGGGCTGGAGAACAATTTGGTATGGATTTTCAAAATCAGGCTTGGGCCTGCACTCTTCCTCAAGGACAGTGATAGAATCTGTAAGAGATGGAGCTGGTAGCTTTCCTGGCTATCATCGCATAGCCCCCAAAATGCCTGTTATGACCTCTGTCAGGAGCTCCCAGCTACAAGATAACACTTCTGGTTCCCAGCTGTTAATCAACAGGACCACTTCTTTTGAAAATGGACATCCTTCACAACCTGTTCCACCACAGTTGACAAGGGCATCTGCAGATGTTCTTTCAAAATGTAAGAAGGCCTTATCTGAACATAATGTCTTGGTTGTTGAAGGTGCTCGTAAATATGCCTGTAAGATCTGCTGCAAGACTTTTTTGACCCTAACAGACTGTAAGAAGCACATTCGTGTGCATACAGGAGAAAAGCCTTATGCCTGTTTAAAGTGTGGCAAACGGTTCAGCCAGTCCAGTCATCTATATAATGGCCAGTCTTCACGAATGAAGATTTTGGGAAAGGTCTTTTACCTTTCAAGCCTGCGCAATGGATTTTTTAGGTGAGACACAGCATGCACTGAACTGAGCCCACCCTTTAATCCTAAAGTTCATCTGCCGGGGCCAAGCAAGCTTGGACAATGGCAGTGAGGTCCTCAGGACATAGGTTTGTTTAGAGTGACCTTCTCATAGATGGATGGCCTCACAGGGCTAACGAGCTCCATCTGCCCGGGGGACCTGGAATCGAACCTGGGTCGCAGCGGTGAGAGTGCTGCATCCTAACCACTAGGCCACCAGGGGTCCCCCAGCCATCTATATAAACATTCCAAAACAACCTGCCTGAGGTGGCAGAGCAGCAATCTACCTAGCACTTTGCTTTAATCTCCTCCCCTCCCTAGCCCCATGGGAATGCTAATACAAACTTTTAAGACTGGAGTATTTCAGGAACACTAATGTACTTTTGTTCAAGGCTGAAGGCTAAGAAGCTGCCCTTGTAGATTAGTGAATACTTGCATGTGATTGTGCTGCATTCACAAATGTCTCGGCTCTATAAATTGGTGATAATGTCATATTTACCTCACAGGGATGTTGTGAGACTTAAACAACTGTTAATGAACTGCTTTGAGATCTTCAGGAGACACTGTAGACAGGTTAAGAGTTATTGTTAAATACATGCAGGTCTTGGGTTCACAGGGATGTAATCCCTAAAACCAAGTAGTTCCACTGTAAGGTAGATGGGTGGGGGTTGAGTGAAAATGTGGTTAACTCCTAATTATGTTGGAGTGGCATGTTTCAAGAATGAAAAGCTGAAGAGCAAATAATTTTTTGGGGGGAGTGATTTTGTAAAATCCTGCAAACATTTAAATAAATGACCCATAAGTTGGTAAATTGTTTATGAACAGTAATGCAAAGAGATCTTTATAGTAACTAATACAGATTGCATATTCTTAAAAGAAAACCAACCTTGGATGCACCTGTCTGCCATAAAATGCTTCAAAACATTAATTATGAAAGTAGATTTAGGATTCTGAATGCATTTTTGGCTGTTTCGCAGTAAAGGACTGTGTATAATGAAGGTAGTTAAAATAAGTCCATGACAAGTAACTTCTAGACTGTTAGATGTGTATATAAATACTTTGAATACAGCAAGATCTGGTGGATTCACCATTTTTTTCTGTAAAAACTTGTATTGAGTAATAAGTGATATATCACTTCTTGTTTGTGCTATTCTTAGCAATATTTTAACCAACTTGTTTCCATATGTTTAAACTTAATAGACATGGAAGCCTGAAAAGAGCTTGTCTATGTCTACTTTGTTTTTTTTAAATGAGAGATGATTTGTGGTGACTCTTTTTACTGGATAAGGTAGTTTCTTACTTGAAATGCAGATAGTCAATCTGATTCACATTACTGTATAAGCATACTATTGTTGCCTAAAGATCGGGAGCCAAAAAACTCACCAGGCAAATTTAGTAGAGATAAGATAGAGACCAGCTTTTTAATGAAGGCTTTCTGGTGCAAGGAGTATGAAAAGGTGTGCGCCCGTGTCCAGGGGTTCCACAATTTATGGTCTGATCCAAGAACTACCCGCCCTCAGATTTACTCCCTGGCACACCCCCCTGGAAATTGAGGCGGAGGTCCTAGAGACCCCTTTCTTCCTCATCTTACTCTTCTTCATGGCATATACTGATGCTGAAAAACCTCGGAATGATTAACTGCTCAGAGACTTTTGTATCTTTAAGTAGCAAGGTATTTGTTTATTCAATGTTGGGAACAAACCAGCTCGTGCTGGACAAACTTGTTCGAAGGTATCACACAAAATCAGGGTTTTTATACAGTTTTCATACATGATTTTTATACATATTCATATGATTGCAATATCTATCTATACATATTGATGATAGATGGAGTCTAGGCGGAGCTTTGGGCGATGCTTCTTTTGGCACTCAATTTTGGGGGTACATCTGGCCTTTGGCCTCAAGCTGAGGGTCTTTTTCTCATCTTTCTCACTCTGACCTCTCTACCTTTCTATTGTTCTTGCCCTGATTACTGAAGCTTGGAGAAAGCCTTGGCTCCAGGCCTATTTCTCCTATTCAAATGTCTACTTTATCCTACCTTATCCTAATTTATTACCTCTCCATCATGGCTAGGCTTCGCGAATGAAGATTTGGGAAGGGCTCTACCCACATTTACTCTTACCTCTAGGCTTATTGTATACTGCTTCTAGTATTCATCTACATTTTTGGTCCAGTGAACAGAACAGCAGCACAGGCAGAGTAGATGTTAGGGGGGCTTTCTCACCAGGCCCAGATATCTCAGTTAACTCTTTTAGGCCTGACCCTTGTTTCAATACTGTCTTTGGAGCTTCTCCAAGGTTCCAGGTTTGAAGTTTGCTTTGACTATGATGGTATCTTGTTGTTCAGGCCTGGGGTGCATATGTTCTTCAACAGAATGTGTTTACTGCAGTCCTGCCTTGAAAGGAGCCTAAAGAAGCCTAAAGAATTTAGAAAATTTGATATGAAACTGGAGAATAGGGTTTGGTAAGTGTTAACTACTATTCTAAAGTGTGAGACGACTACACAGCTACATTAAAATCTACAAAAAGCTAAAAATCCTAAGGCATCAGTATCATTTCCTCATTTTATCTTCAGGCTTTAATTTTTTCCTTCATATACTTATTGTCCTTGCTAAGTATAGATTGCTCCTCAGATCAATGTCAGGAATGAGCTTCACTTCCCATATTTATGGATGTCTGTATAAAATGTAACTATCAACACCAATCCTTCAGTTTAGAGTAGTATCATGAATGTACTTTTTTCAAGTAAGTAAAATTCTAGTATTAATTTCATTAAAATATAGCATTATACACTTTGTAAAGCATAAGTTGAGTGATTCAGTTCTTCAGGTGAATTGCACAGATTGTGTTTTTATTTCCTTTTCTTAGAAACCACTGTAACTAATAATGTTTGCAGGTTGGTTTTTTTGTTTTGTTGTTTTTTTTTGTTACAGATGCCTGTGAACTAACTACTGCCTTTCAATATATTCAGTTTCTAAAAAAATTTTAGAGTACTTATACTGATAAAGGTTACTCTGCTATGCAGGAGCTGGGTCAGTGCTTCAGCATGTCAGTTCTAACTAGAACAGACAGATATTTAACATTTTCTATATCTAAGTCACACAGAAGTCGCTGCTTTTAATATAAAACCATACTTGTGAACTTCCCCTCTTTGTTCTATATAGCAAACATAACCTGTGTGATGTTGTTGACAAATTTTGAGGAACTTGTGCTATCTGATAGGTTAGCCTTCTGAATGATCTTGGATTTATATTTAGGTAAACTGAAAAGAAAATCCCAATTCACTGTGCTGTAACTAATTTTAACTGGATGAACAATCTAAAGTATTGAAGCACCAAAACAAAATGTGCATTGTTGGACCAAAGGAAATATGGAGCTCTCTCTACATGTGTCTTCATATGAAATAGTAGTTCACTAATAAATACAGCTTCATCTCCTCTAACCACACTTCTCCATGTTGCAAAAACTGCCTAATATCTGTGAACACTTTATTTGCAGCTTGACCATCCAAGGTATATATGACTTTGGAAGTATGGTGAATGTTATGATTAAATCCTTTAGTATGTTAAAATCTCGTTATAGGTTTTATTTAATGGTCACATTTCTGGATCTTTATTTTTAAAGCATTAAAGGAATTTATCATACAGAAAGCAATAGGAAAGAGCATATTTTATTTGATAATCATATTTATATCAGAGTTCAATGACATTGAACCTCTCAGTCTTACTGGATCAGCAGTAAGATATAGGTATAGATATAAGGTATAGTATAGTCTACTTAATTATCTTGCTCATGTGTTGCCTTATTAGTGACATCCTGCCTATTTTTTCAACTTCCTTGCTTTTCTAGTGTTTCCCTTAAAATTAGTTTTATCTGTATTTTCTATCTGCTTTCATATGCTACATTGCACCTGGAACCCTACCATGTTTAACTGTACTTTTTAACTAGCCAGAGGTTGTAAGGGAGGACTTAGTTTTAAAAAAAAACAACTATTTTTTTCAAGTAGCAATTTTTAATTTTCATCATTCATTGATTCTAGTGTTCCTGGAGGGGCATACTGAAAACCCAGGAACTTGTGTCTGACTTCTCTTGCTTTCTTGGTCTTTCACTATCATAGATTCACAGAACATTTGGGTTGGAAGGGACCTCAGGAGGTCTTTAGTCCAACATCCTGCTCAAAACAGGGTCAGCTATGAGGTCAGACCAGGTTGCTCAGGCTTTGTGCAGATAGGGCCCAAAAACCTCCAAGAACAGAACTCCCGCAACCTCTCTTGGCTTCCACTGCTTGACTGTCCTCATAGTGAAAAAGTTTTTCCTCATATCCAGTCTGAACTTCTCTTGTTTCAACTTTATGCCTGTTCTTTCTTATCCTCCCACTATACACCACTGTGAAGTGCCTGACTCCATCTTCTTGTTGATCTCCTTGTATATATTGGAAGGCTGCTATTAGGTTCCCCAAAGCCTTTTTTTTCTCCAAGCTGAATAAGCCCATTTCTCTCAGCTTCTCCTTATGGAGCATTTGCTGCCTGCACTTCTGGGTGGTTGTACTGGGTCTGGCTGGTATGGAGTTAACTTTCTTCCTAGCAGCCCCTAAGGTGTTGCACTTTGCATTTGTGGCTGAAACAGTATTGATAACACACCAATGTTTTGATTATTGTAGAACAATTGCTTGCAGGGTGGATGTTTGGCTGCTGGCCAGGGTCAACCCACCCCAGTGGCCTTCCACTGAATTTGTTCCAGTTTGTTGATCTCTTTCCTATATTGGGGGCCCAAAACTGGATGCAATATTCTAGTTGTGTTCTAATGAATGCCAAGTAAAGGGAGATGATCACTTTCCTGGATCTATTAGCTATGTTCCTGTTAATACAGCCCAGGATGCTGTTAGCTGGTTTTGCTGCCTGGGCATACTGCTGGCTCATGTCCAGCTTGTTTTCTATCACAGTCCCCAGCCCTTTACATCAGATCTGCTTCCTAGACAGCCTGTCCCCAGCCTGTATAGCTGCAAGGGATTTTATTTCCCTTTGGGGGGCAGAGTTTGACATTTGTCCTTGTTGAGTTTTATGAGATTCTTCTTTTTGGCCCATTCCTCCAGCCTATCTTGGCCTCTGAATGGTAGCCCTGCCCTAGTATATCAAGTGATGCCCTAATTTGGTGTAATTTATAAACGATGAGAGTGCACTGTATCACTTCCTCCAGGTTGTTGGAGTATGAATTCTTTATGACATAGCAGAAATTATCTTAGCCAGAAACCATGGAATTTAAACACAGACAAGGAAAGCTTGTTTACATACACCCCCTGATATTCTTACACTGTCTTTTAATTTAACAGACTTCCAGGCTCCACGTAAATCCCTTTATCACCTTGTCTACCCCATCTGCTGTTGTGATTGTGATAAAGAAATATCTGTTTGAAGAAAAATATCTCCCTGCACTTCCTAGACCTTTAACCCCAGCTATGAACGGAATGCTTGCCCCCCTTTCCCAAAACCCTATATATAGCTAAAGTTGTGTCAAATAAACTATTCAGTTTTGTACCCTCAAACTGGATCGTGCCTTTATTTAAACCATCTCACCAGGATATCAAAGAAGATGTTAAAGAGAAAAGTTCACATGATACAACCTTGCAGTACCTGACTTGTAACCAGCCTCCAGGTAAAGACCCATTAACCACTACCCTCTGAGCCCAAGCATTCAACCAGTTTTTTATTCATCTAGTTTTCTACTCATCCAGAGTGTAATTTCACAACTTGGATACAAGAATATTTTGGATGACAGTATTGAAAGCCTTGATGGAGTCGAGCTAAATGACATCCAGTGCTCTTCCCTCATCCACAAATCCAGCCATCTTATTATAGAAGACAATCAGGTTGATCAGGTGTAATTTACTCTTGGTAAATCCACACTGACTGTTCTTAATCACTGTAATGATCTTGACCAGGAAACCACTGTACATCAAGGAATTAGTGAACTACAAAGCAGTTAACATGAGGAGGCCAGGTCTCTGCTGTGCTGCACATACATTGGAGCCTTCAGACCTGTGTTTGTGCTGCACAACTTCCTTGGCTGCAGGATAAACTCAGTCAGTTCATTGTAACAGAGCAGCCACTTGGTTCCAGCAATTATGCCAGCTGTGTGGTCTTGCCTTTATCTAAAAGTGCAGCAAGAAGTTGTCAGGTGAATATCCTTTGTGAATAGAGTTGTTTTCTTGTAAGGAAATTATAGAATAGCTCAAATGACCAAAAAGGAGGAACCTCACTCCATGGACAGAATGTACACAGCATGCCATGGGAAAATCCATCTGGTGTCTGATTGACGCTGCACGAATCCAAGGGTTTCCAGCATCTGAAGGGATGTAAGATTTACTCACTATCTATATTCCTCTTCTTATTCTGTCTTATTAAAACAGCTATTTTATTAAGCCATTTGTTGTTGGATCTTTCTTACTGAGATCCAGAAAGAACCCCACACTGTCTTACTCGCTCACTTTTCTCCACTTCCTGTCCCCCCAATGCAGAACAGTCACTTTTTTCTCTTTCATGTGCCCAGAAACATGTTCTAAGAAGAGTCAGTTCATGATCTTCCCAGGGACTAAAGTTAGACTGACTGGCTTGTAATTCCCTGGATCATCTTTTTGGCCTTTTCTGAAGATGGATGCAACATTTGTCCTTTTTCAGTCATCAAGGACCCTTGAATGCATCCCATCCGGTCCCATAGATTTGTATTGGTTGAGATTTCTCAAGAGGTTCCTGATTTGACCCTCATCCACTACTGATGGAGTTCTCCTTAAAACCTGTCTCTACATACAGAATCCTGGAAGACCTTGTTGATGAAGACAAAGAAGGCAGTGAGTACCTCAGCCTTCTCTGTGTCTGCTATCACTAAATTACCTACTCCATTCATCAACAGATGCTCATTTTCCTTGCTCAGCCTTTTACTACTAATATATCAATAGAAGCTGCTCTTGTTGCCCCTGAATCCATTAAATGTGTCAACTCTGAAGCATTATTTCAGAAAGATATCACCATATAGATAACCCATACTGCAAAATAAATATTGAATCTCCAAGCCTGATAACTGTAACAAAGCTATCACTGTTGGGTTTTTTGTTTGGAAGATTTGCTCTTTAAGCATTGCAGTGAGAAATCACTTGAAGATGTCAGTATATTTAGTATTATGAAATACATCCAAAAATAAAGATTACATTTTTGTGCTCTTATGTCTGATTTGATTTACTTGCTTACATTTTCCTGGTGTTTGTGGTTGCTTTTCTTTGATAGCTTGCAGTGGATTATTGACTGAACAAGTTCTGGTTGTGTGTTCAGTAAGCAGGTGTAGTGGGTTGACCCTGGCTGGGTACCAGGTACCCACTAAAGCCACTCTCTCACTCTCCCTCTGCAACTGGACAGAGGAGAGAGAAAAAAAACAGCTAAGGATTCATGAGTTGAGATAAGAGCTGGGAGAGGTCACTTACTGATTACCTTCACGGGCAAAACAGACTCAAAGTGGGCATAGTACTTAAATTTATTACTAACAGGATAAGAGCCAAAGAGTGAGAAATAAAACAGTCTTAAAAACACCTTCCCCTCACCCCTCCTTCCATGTTCTCCCTCCTCCCCCCCAGCAGTGCAGGGGGACGGGAATGGGGGTCACGGTCAGTTGTTGTTTCTGCCGCTGCTCAGGGAGAGGAGTTGGAGTCCTTCCCCTGCTCCCGTGGGGTCCCTCCCACAGGAGACAGTCCTTGATGGACCTCTCCAATGTGAGTCCATCCCTCAGGCAGCAGTTCTTCCCAAACTGCTGTCCTGTGGGTCACTCCTCCATGGGGTGCAGTCCTTCATGAATGAGCTGTACCTGTGTGGGTCCCCCACAGGGGCCACAAGTCCTACCCAGGAAAAACCTGCTCCAGCGTGGGCTTCCCTCTCCATGGGCTGCAGGTCTCCAGCAGGACCCTGCTCCATCCTGGGCCTCCTACAGGGTCACAGCCTTCTTCATGCATCCACCTGCTCCAGCATGTGCTCCTCCATGGGCTGCAGGGGGACAGCCTGCTCCACCATAGTCTTCACCACGGGCTGCAGGGGCCTCCGCTCCAGCACTGGGAGCACCTCGTCCCCCTCCTTTTGCACTGACCTTGGTGTCTACCTTGTTGTTCCCATGTTCTCACTCTGCTCTTCCCTGGCTGGAATTCTTTCTGCGCAACAACCTTCTGTTCTTAAATATGTTATCACAGAGGCGTTACTATTACTCCTGATTGGTTTGGTCTTGGTCAGCAGCAGGAAGTCTGTCCTGGAGCCGGCTGGCATTGGCTCCACCAGACAGGGGAAGCTTCTAGCAGCTTCTAACAGAAGCCACCCCTGTAGCCCCCCCCACTACCAAAACCCAGCCACAGAAACCCACTACAGCAGGTTGCATGTGTTATGCAGACTTGTCAGTGGAAATTAATCTTGTTCAGCTGTGAACACACAATTGTGTTTTTAAACCAAATTAAACAAAGTACGCAGTACTGCTCATGCAGGTCTCCTGCCTTAGACCGATTTTTTTTTTTGCCAACTACCAGGAGACAGAATACTTGTTCAACATACAAATGGACAGTATTTGAGCTATTATGAAGTCTTACAGGGTTATCTCATTAACATTTTGTGAACCAACTTCAATCAGCAGAGTGATATTGCAACAGTTGTATATTGGGGAAATTTGCATAAAGTTAGAATATATTTTCTGTCCTCTGCCAATTATGTTCATAGGCTCAGTCTCTGGGCTGAAACAGATGAACAGGAGTGTCCAGTCCCATGGGTCCAGATGATGTGATGAATCTCTGCAGTTTCCTGCAAAGCAGAGCCTAAACCATTAAACAATTTTGTAAATTAACCTTCCCTTATAAGAGTATAGGGATCATGTTGTTTCTCTGCCTTGGTTGTATGCAAATCTTCAGCAAGACCATAGGCAAGGCCTGAACCCACATCGTAGATGTTTCTTGACAAACCCTGTTTATTTGTGTTTTGTGTGTTAATGAAGTGTGACAATCTCAGAGGAATCCCAATCTTGGAATTCCTGCATCTTGACCGTGTAAGAGGATCTTGAGCTTCTATAACATAAAGTGATTAACTGCCAGTTGCAGATCTATAGGCCAGTTAGGAGCTTACCAGAAGCAGGATGCATCTGGAGTTTTGTGCAACACTAAACACCACCCACTGGCACTGCCAGTAGCTCATCACAGAGAGCTTGTATTCTCTGGACAGATTCCAGGCCTTATTGGGGGACAGGCCATCCTGCCACAACCTGTCGGCGAGGAAAGCTCTGAACACTTAATGTAAGGATCCAAAACTTCGTTTATTGAAGATAGAAAGCAACTTAATATACACTGCATAATAGGCTCATACATATTGCAGAGATTAGGCTCTTAATTGGTACTTGACTAATAGGTGATATCATCTCAACTGCCTTCCATTGTTTACACAGGTGGCTCGTTAAGTGCTTCTGTTTTTCAAATTCCAAGCTCCTGTTTTTCAGCCCAAGTTAGAATACACAAGGTCATTGCTGCTTTCTCATGGCCCTGTTATCTCAGACTTTCTCATGGGCCTAGACAGGCTGCGTTTTGCACTTTAGCAGCTCATCCATAACCTTAGCTATATTCATATGGCCTCGTGTTTCTAATCAATCCTCAATATTTCCCCCGTTTTTATTTTTTGGGACAGCAACGCTTTCTTTGTCGTAGTTTTCACACGTCTACCAACACAAGAAAAGGCAACATGAGCTATCACTAAAATTACAATAACTGTCAATACCCATCGTAGGCCTTCCTTAATATAACTTAGAGCCCATTCAGATATAAAACCAAAGATAGATTGAAGCCACGAGTCTATAGGACTAGTTGTTATTGTCACTTTCATTGTGTGGTCTGTGCACTAAAGTGTGTTTGTGAATTTGTGTCCGTATGTTTATACACATACATGCATGCACTTTCACTCATTTACTTTCACGCGGTGGCCACCATCACTCAAACACATCTCACACAAGCATACTCCTGAGTTTCATGTCACTGCGTTCTTAAGAAATTATAATGACCCTTTAGTACCTTATAACGCTATAGTTTTTTAACCAGATAAAGTTAATCAGACAGATAAGCTTTCTTCTACCAATGCCTAGTGAGTAATCAATGGTGTGAGGAACCTCGACATTGGCAATCATACTCATCAAAAGGGAAACTTATTACATAGTCGTTCAATGAAATAGACAGAAATCTTAACATCTTTGCTAGAATACAAAACAGTAAATCAAGTCTGGGCACGTAAGTCTTGCAGTTCTTTTGTGTACAGTTATTCAGTCAATTCAGATGCTGTTCCAGTGTCTCCTTCGTCAGCAGGTGCAGGGGAATCAGGTGTTGAAGAGCCTGGAGGTGGTGGTCCAAGGTCAGGTGAGGCTGTAGGCACTGCAGATGTTTTTCCTCCCCGTCCTCCAGGGCTCTCAATCGCTGGCTTGACCCAACGACTGGGAACCCACAGGGTACCCGTAGAAGTAGATACACAGAAGTAGCCTCGACCTATAAAGATGACTTCTGCCGGACCTTCCCACATCCCAGTTTTAGGATTCCGATAGTGAACTCTCATGGGTGGTCCTTTTGACACCTGCTCCTTCTGATTATGTTTGACAACAGGAGGCACTGAATCATCTCCGAAAATACACAAATGGTTAAGGACAAAAAGAGTTTTGCTAACTCTCTCTTGGGCATCCCTGATGTCATTGTATTTCTCGAGGTAGCTTTTAATTGTTCCATTCATTCGCTCCACTATAGCTTGTCCAGTAGGCGAATGAGCTATGCCCGTAACATGTTTTATGTCCCACTGCTGCAAGAACTGTCCCAGAATCCTGCTGGCATAGGCAGGTCCATTATCTGTTTTTAACGTCTTAGGGACTCCCATAACAGCAAAACAATTTGTTAGATGACGCTTTACATCTTGGACTTTTTCTCCTGGTTGCAGCGTAGCCCATACAAAGTGACTGTAGGTGTCTATGGACACATGCATGTATTTCAATCGACCAAAAGCAGGAACATGTGTGACATCCATTTGCCACAGTTCATTAGCTTTTAGTCCTTTGGGATTAACTCCCACTCCGAGGCCTACTCCTTTATTTTGCTGACTGCATATAGGGCATGCTTTCACTATTGCTCTGGCATCCTCGATTGACAGTCCATATGAGTGACTGAGGCCTTTTGCATTTTGATGATATATAGCATGAGCCTCACGTGCTTTAAGGAAGGGAGATATAGGAGCTTCTGTTACTGTTGATACCAGACGATCTGCTCTAGCATTTCCTTCTCCCAGCCCTATGTTCCATTGATGGCTTCTGATGTGCAACACAGCATATTTGGCTGACCGGCAAGCAATTGCTTTGTGAAGCTGCTGTAATAGTTGCATGAGTCTGGCATTCTTAACTTCTCTAATGCTAGCATCTTCAATTCGATTAGCCACTCCTGCAACATACATCGAGTCTGTCACCACATTAAGTGCTTGATCTAGCCAGTGAGACAATGCCCACACAACAGCTGCAAGCTCTAACGTTTGCAAAGAGTCCTTTAACTGCGCATCCAGGAAGTGTTGATGCCATCGCCCTTCGTGCCTCCAGGTGGCTACGGCACGCTGTGATCTCTTTCCAGCGTCGGTGAATACGGTGATTGCATTCTGGAGCGGTGTTGTAGATCGCTTTGGAACTTGCAGCCACGCCTGATTAGCCATCCAGGCTAGCGTCGGTGACTGCAAAGGACGGATGTTAATGACGGCATCTGACACGAGTAGCGCTCCTTGCAGCTCAGGAGAATGGACTAAATACCAGTCCAAGTCCTCCTGTTTTATCGGCACTTGAATCTCATGTGGCTCTGACCCGGTCGCTTGCACAATCCGGTTTCTGCCTTTTCTGATGAGGTCTGCTAAAGTCCGAATCCTTTCTTGGACTGTTCTGCGTGGTTGCAATGATGTTGTCAGCCATTCTAACACGATTTGTTGCCCCTTAGTCGATGTTGCAAGCTGCTTTTGATTGTCCCCCGTTTTTATTTTTTGCTGCGTGAGGGCTCCCATAAAATGCTTTTCTCCTGCCAAGATAGTAAGGTCGACAGGTACACCCTCTATCCGTCGGTGTGTGACACGATCAGCAATACTGGCTGCAATCTGATGCAAGATGTTTCGCTGTTCCGGGGTGACAGTCACTGCTGCTGAAGGATCTGTACCCTTTAATAGTGGTCTGAGGGGTTCTAGCCACTCATTAGGTATTCCCACTACTGGACGCAACCACTGTAAATCCCCTAAAAGTCTCTGAGCATCGTGCAAGGTGGCAATCTCTATACTGATAGACAATTTCTGAGGTCGAATGACAGAGTCTGTGATTTGCCAACCTAAATAATGCCAGGGACTGGATTCTTGAATTTTCTCAGTGGCTATGACTAAGCCTTGCTGTTGCAACTGACTAACCAACTGCTGTTTCTGATTTTTTGTAAAGTTAGTCGGCTGGGCAAACAATAAATCGTCTACGTAGTGGTAAATTACTGTCGAGAGCCATGATTTTCTGATTGGCTGTAATGCAGCATCCACATAGAGCTGACAAAGCGTCGGAGAATTCTTCATTCCCTGGGGCAACACTGTCCACTCATAACGTTGCGCTGGTCCTTCTTTGTTTATAGCAGGAACAGTGAATGCGAAACGCTGACGATCCTGCTCATGTAACGCAATAGTGAAGAAGCAGTCTTTAAGATCGATTATTAACAGAAACCAATTTTGTGGGATCATAGCTGGATTTGGCAGTCCTGGTTGTAATGCCCCCATCGTATGCATCTGGGCATTTACTGCACGTAAATCATGCAGAAGCCTGTATTTCCCAGATTTCTTTTTAATCACAAAAATAGGAGTATTCCACGGGCTTGTTGACAAATGTAAATGTCCTTGTTGTAATTGCTCTGATACCAATGCATGTGCCTGTAGAAGACTTTCCCTTTTTAAGGGCCATTGCTCTACCCACACCGGCGTTTCTGTCTTCCATTGGAGTGGGATCGGGAAAGTCCAGGCAATGGCCGTCATGCTAAAGGGGATCTTGGTTCGTTGGTCAGAATTATCCCCATCTGTGCAAGAATGTCTCTCCCTATTAATGCTTGTACTCCATCGGGCAGGGGGAGAATAGACACGCTACAGTTCACAGTCATTCCATCCAACACGATAGTTATCGGAGGGGACCTTTTCGCCAGAGTCAGACCACCCACTCCTGCAACTGTTGCTCCTGCGTTCTCTAAAGGCCACGATGTGGGCCACCTGCGAGCTGCAACAATACTGACGTCAGCTCCCGTATCCAGAAGAGCAATTAAATGTGCAGTTTGCGAGTTCCACTGCAGCTGGATGGCTTTTCGTGGTCGTCTGGCCAGGTCTATTGTCAGCAGAGCTGATGCACCAGTAGATCCAAAGCCCTGATCTCCACGTTCGGGCTTGTCCGATAGTCCAGATGTGATTTGAGGTAGTGGTATTAGTTGTGCAATACGGGATTTAGCTGGGATATGCAGAGGTGGAAATAGTGTGTTTACCATAATCAATATTTCTCCAGTGTAATCGGCGTCAATCAGTCCTACTAAAACAGTTAATCCAGCCATTGTGGCCGAGGACCGACCGATTAGCAAAGCCCCCACCGGTTTGCCATCAATTAACACTGGTCCGTACACTCCTGTCGGTAGCTTTTGAGGACGCTGATCTATGAGGGTGCAGTCTATTGTGGTCGCCAGGTCCAAGCCGAGACTCCCTCTGGTTGCGGGTCGCAGTGCGAAGTCTGAGCCGGGAAGCTGTGAGTGGTTGGAGCCGTCACTTGTGTCTTGGCGCAGGACCCCTTCGCGCTGGCTCTCCCGTTTCCCGATCCACGCCAGCACATAGCAGGAACATGCGTATTTTGCTGACAGCGAGGACACCACACCGGACCGGCCTGGCACTCTCTTCGCATGTGTCCGTACGCTCCACACCGAAAGCATCGTCTTTGTGCTGTTCTATTTCGCTGCGTGGCTCCGGTCGGAGCTTGTAAGGGTGCAAGCGCGGCTAAAACCTGAGAGCTAGTAGCCTTCGCCTGCTCCTTTAAGCCTTCACCCAGCTCCCTAACTGCGTTCACTAACATGGCATTAGGCCCCTGGGGTACGTGCGCCATTCGCTCTAATAGCTCCTCAATTGACCAATTACCCGGGAGTGTGACAATGACACTGCGAGCTGTAGAATTACAGTTCTGCAGCGCACACTGTTTTAGCAGCGCTCCGTACATATATTCAGGAACCCCTGCTGACTGAATGGCATTAGCAACGCTGTCTACGAAAGATCCAAAAGGCTCTTCTCTTCCCTGCTTGATCCCCATATATGACGGAATTCCTCCCGGAGCTTTGATCTGATCTAGAGCGAGACGGGCTAGGCGCATAGACTCCCTGATCTTATCGGGCCCTATCAACGTTTGTGCCTCCAACCTGGTGTACGGTCCCAAACCCATCAATTCGTCCAGCGTAACCCCGTTCAAAGGGTCAGCTGCCGGTCTCTGAATCGCTACGGACTCCTGGCAAAGCGCTTGCCAGTGTGCATTATGAAGCATTTGCTGGTGCTGTGAAAGAACCAACTTCATAATACTCTTTATGTCTGCTGGCAAAAGCAAGTTGCTACCCCAAATATAATTCAACATTTGTCGGGCAGGCTCGCCCTGGATTCCACTGTCACTAACGGTAGCACGCAATTGCGACAACAGTTTCCAATCGAGGGCAGTGATAGTCGCTTCCCAACCACCCTCCTGTGCCGGATTATAAACTACCGGGAAGGCATTAGTTAGAACCTCTGCCGCTTCTTTGTCTCCCGCTTGCAAAGCATCTGCGGCAATGCCTTGCCAGAGCTTTCGTCGCTCTATCGCGACATTACTTGATGTATCGGGTGAGGGGGGTGACGTAGCCCCGGTAGACGAGATCTGCTGGGACTCAGGGGACGGGCTAGGGAATTCTAGGGAAGGGGCAGTGGGAGTAATAAAAGCCTGCCTCTGGGAGTCAGGCGGGATATGTATAACATTAGTCGAGGGAGGCAGGGGGAAAGGAAACTCAGCGAAAGGATTGCCAATGTCTCCCAAATGCTGTGCAGCGGCTCGAGCAGCCTGCTGTTCGGCTTTATGTTGCTGCAAAGCATTAGAAACAGCCTGCCACTGCTTGCCCAACTTTTTAGCCACTTTATCGTCATTCAGTAAATCCTCCCACAACTTATCCCCGTACCGTTTCCATTCACTTTCATCAAAGACCGTATTGGGGTCCGCAAAACACCCTTTCGCAAACCCCACCTTAAGCAATTCCGGTAAATCCTTTTCTAAATCTAACCCTTTAACTCCCCGCTTTCCCAGAAAGCATTGGAGTAATGAAAGTGCCGCCTGCCTCTCCATTACCTAAACCACGCGTTACCACGCTGTGCAGCCTTTCCACGAGACTTTGCGGCTTTGTCGGCGGGTCCCCTTCTTCAGGAGTTTCCCGGGCGCTGGGTCCAACAATTTCGTTGCCGGAAGCGCGGAACTTAATCCCTTCGCCGTCCAAAATCCCCGAACGAGAGGCTTTCAGCAGCGGCAGGTTTGAGCTCTTTTCGCAACGTGGGACGCGGAACTAAACTCTTTCACCATCCAAAATCCCCGAAAAAGAGGCTTTCGGTGGCGGCAGGTTTGAGCTCTTTTTCGTCCAACCCTTTCGCCTACTTGCGCTGCACGACAAGACCGACCGAAGTTACTCATCCGACCGTGGCCACGAGAACCCGACTTGGTTCTTTCGGAATCCGACTTGATTCCAGCCCAGAAGCCCGACTTGGCTTCTAGGGACCCCCCCTTGGTCCCTGCACACGGGCGCCATTTTGTCGGCGAGGAAAGCTCTGAACACTTAATGTAAGGATCCAAAACTTCGTTTATTGAAGATAGAAAGCAACTTAATATACACTGCATAATAGGCTCATACATATTGCAGAGATTAGGCTCTTAATTGGTACTTGACTAATAGGTGATATCATCTCAACTGCCTTCCATTGTTTACACAGGTGGCTCGTTAAGTGCTTCTGTTTTTCAAATTCCAAGCTCCTGTTTTTCAGCCCAAGTTAGAATACACAAGGTCATTGCTGCTTTCTCATGGCCCTGTTATCTCAGACTTTCTCATGGGCCTAGACAGGCTGCGTTTTGCACTTTAGCAGCTCATCCATAACCTTAGCTATATTCATATGGCCTCGTGTTTCTAATCAATCCTCAATAACAACCTTTCTCAGGCTGCAGTCAATCATCTTTACCTCATAGAGCGGCAGTGCAGGTACCTCTTGCCTCCATGCATAAAAGCATCCTCATATATTGGGTTAGGCGCACTCATGTCATCATGGCTAGGCTTCGCGAACGAAGATTTGGGAAGGGCTCTACCCACGTTTCTTGCAAGCGCGTTGGTGGCTAAAAAGGCCAATACGAGATAGACATGTCCAGTTGCAAAAGGCACAGCAGAAAGACTCCTTAGATGGTATATTCTGCAAGGCTCGATTCTTTCTGCATTGTCTTTTCTCCTCAAGGATGATCCTGCGTGTTTTCTCAAAAGCATCAGCAGCGTTATAGATGGTGTGTCTCCAGGCCTCCCGATTGGAGGCCAGAGTAGACCAGTTATGGTGGTCAATATGGCCAAGGCTGAGATGTTGTTTCAGGGAGTCCTTGTATCTTCTCTTTGGGGCTCCTCTCTTGCGGCAGCCGGTGGCAAGTTCACCATAAAGCAAGATCTTAGGGAAGCGGTGGTCCTCCATCCTTGAGACGTGCCCTGCCAAACGCAGCCATGTTCTCAGCAACATGGCCTCAATACTTGTGACTGCTTCTTGTTCTAGAACAGATGTATTGGTCACATAATCTCACCAGTGGATGTTTAGGATTGTGCAGAGACAGCGTTGATGGAAGTGTTCTAGGAGACGCAGGTGGTGGTGGTAGATGACCCATGATTCAGATCCGTATAAGAGAGTAGACAGCACTATGGTTCTGTAAACACTGATCTTGGTACTTTTCTTCAGGTGTTTATTTTGCCAAACTCTTTTATGAAGCTTTCTGAAGGCACTATATGCCTTTGCTAACCTGTTGTCTATCTGTCCGTCAATCTTACCATCCGAGGAGATGAGGCTACCTAGGTAATTAAACTGCTGGACTGATTTGAGCTCTGATTCACCAATGGTGATATGGGGATGATGGAAGACTTCCTGAGGTGCTGGCTGATGGAGAACTTCTGTCTTCTTTAAACTGACTTCCAGGCCAAAGAACTCAGCAGCATCTGCAAAGCAGGATGTTAAACGCTGCAGAGCTACTTCTGTGTGAGCGACAAGGGCAGTGTCATCAGCATAAAGCAACTCCTGGACAAGATTGTTTAAGGTCTTGGTGTGGGCCTTCAGTCGCCTTAGGTTGAATAGGCTTCCATCAGTATGGTATCGAATGTAGATACCGTCCTGATTATTGATGTCTGTCGTGGCCCTTTGGAGCATCATGTTGAAAAAGATTGTGAATAGGGTTGGTGCGAGAATGCAACCTTGTTTCACACCATTAGTTATTAGAAAGGGCTCAGAAAGTCTGTTGCCATATCTGACTTGGCCATGCTGATCCTCATGGAGTGAGATGATCATTTTAAGGAACTTGGGGGGACAACCTAAACGTTCCAAAATCTGCCACAGACCTTTTCTGCTCACGGTGTCAAAAGCCTTGGTGAGGTCGACAAAGGTTCCATAAAGACCTTTGTTCTGTTCCCTACACTTCTCTTGCAGTTGTCTGAGAACAAATATCATGCCTGTGGTGCTCCTGTTGGCTCTGAAACCACATTGACTTTCAGGTAGAATTCCTTCTGCTGTAGCGGGTATTAGTCTGTTCAAAAGTATTCTTGCCAGGATTTTGGCAGCAATGGAGAGCAGAGTTATACCACGGTAGTTTGAGCAGTCTGATTTAACTCCTTTCTTCTTATACAAAGTGATGATGACTGCATCACGAAGGTCTG
Organism: Neopelma chrysocephalum; assembly: GCF_003984885.1. Taxonomy (NCBI): domain Eukaryota; kingdom Metazoa; phylum Chordata; class Aves; order Passeriformes; family Pipridae; genus Neopelma; species Neopelma chrysocephalum. The sequence continues at coordinate 175,041 of NW_020925243.1, forward strand.
ATGGTAGTTCGCCTAGTTCCCAACAGCGCACCACAAACTCATGAAATTTAGCATGGAGTGCAGGGCCCCCATGTT